>NC_044012.1:9211250-9512857 GCF_900496995.4 Aquila chrysaetos chrysaetos
CTCTGGCATTGCTGACAAAGGTCAGATAGCAGCACATGTTGCATTTCTGCTGCTACATTTAGCCATTTTCCATCACAAACTCAATTACATGTCTTGCGCTTCTGCACAGGCTCTATGACTCAACACTATGAACTGTTACTAAAACAAAGGACAGTGGGGCTGTAGTTATAACTGAAATGATGCCGTTAACATGCAGCTAAATTCAGCTGTGGGATTTGCTCACAAATTTGCCCAATATTTTCAGCTGAGGGATCTGCCCAAAATATAATCTCTCGCCTTAAAGCTCCTTTCTGCTTATTTCTCAATTAAAGATGTTGTTTGAGTGGTCATGCAAATGTCCATCTTCATGTTGGAGAAGGAAAACAAAAGATTTTTTGTGTTTTCTTTTGTGTTAAAAGAAATGCCAGGCTTTAAAATATCTTGGAATATTCATGCTTACTTTTTCTTTATATTATTTAAGAAAAAAAAAAGTAAAATTTAAACCAGACAGTCTTGGTCAGTTTTCAAGATATTTAGGCATCTAGATATACACATAGGTGTTTCGTAAGATTCCTGGAATCACTGAAATTCCTTTTGGGTTTTAAAGCTTACATTTCTTGATGTGTAATGCTTTTAAAGTCCTAGGCTTAAGAGACTAACGTGGCTAAGTGTCATTCTTAAAGTATTAAAACCCATATTTGGTTCATTGGTTGGTTAAAATTGAGGTTGCCTTCATGACTGGATTTACTGCATGTCTCATGATTAACTGGCACACTGAACTCATGTGTCTTACGAAGCAGGGCTCAGCCAGAAAGAGGTGTTTAATCTGAAAGCTGTTCTTTTTATGCAATGGCTTAATAGATATTCAGGGTTTTTTTTTTTTAATAGAATCAATTTACTGAATGATCCTTAATTTCTTTCTCCACACAGTTTAGAGTATTCATTAGGAAGCCTCTTACTTAAAAGATAAATGGCTAAAAATTTATTTTGATAAACTAATGAGAAATATTAGCAAGTATTTCTTTTATTTTGTTCTTAATTATTTCCCTTGGGAGAATGGAGGAATCTTTAAAATCTGATGGTTGTGTGTTGTATCATGTTTATAAATCATCAGAAGATTTTAAAATTCATTTAGTAATTGATAATAAAGTATTCAGTTACATCAAAAGTCTAGATCCTTCAGAGAATTTTTAGTTTGCCATACATACTTGTTTTTACAACTTTTTGGGAAATAAAGCATTTCACTACTTACCTGCATAAGTAATTCTTTCCTCATTTTAAAATTTTATTCCACATAGTTGTGTTCCAGATACCACTGAGGTCAAGTAAATCTTTGTTATAGGCTCAGTCAGAAGTGTATGTAATGCAGAAATGTTTCTGCAAGTCTTCTGAGTATAGTCCAATTGAAAAAATGTTTAATGATACTAATGGAAGAAACACCATCTTACGGATTGATACTATAGTCTGAAAACATACCATAAATACTGTGTACTACTCCAAATATTATCATCTTTATGATGCAAATTATAACAGTTTTGAAGAACTGGCACATAATGCATATAAAATTGACACTTTGAACTGTTGAATGACTAACCTATCCAAATGAACAATCTTGCAGTACGCTAGCTGCCAGCTTTGCAGGTAGCACAGAAGTACGGCTGTCCATGCCTTTAAAAAACCTGAGAAGCCTGACTGTTAATGACCAACTGCAGTGCATTACATTGGAGCCAGTGCATTATGTTCTGGGCCCACTCAGCACAGTGTTAGAGTCATCATCACTTCAGATGTGCAATTTTGTTTTTAGAGAGAAAAGGAGATGGATAATTATGCTTAGATTATGGGTATTTTTATGCTCCCTGTAGATATATTGATGATAATCCCCTGGCCTGAGACATTTTATTCCATTCTTGAGTAAAGGCTTTCATATTTTATCAAGGCTTTTCCTGGAGCCAGCCTTAAGCACTAACAAGAAAAATGACTGCTTGAGGCTCTGATTTAGCCTTAGCAACTTAGCCCAGAGACTCAAAGGCACTTAGGTGCCGTGAAACAGAGCTTTGCAACACCTAACTTCAGGCATCTGACCACCACACCAAAACCCTTTTCCCTGAATACTGAGCTGAGACTACTTATATGATCTACAGGCAGAATCTTGCATTTCAGGATGAGGTATATGTAGATCAGCATGAAGAACAAAGAGACAGGCAAACCTGTAGGAAATTTCAAAACCAGAAGGGATGTCCTGTTTCTTCTGCTTTCTTTGGCTTTTTACCTAACTGAGATACCCAAGTTCATTGGAGGACACAGCCTTTCTCATATTCCCTTTATAAATTGTGCAGAAAGATAGATACATTGAGAAGGCAAATGAACCTCAAATGGAAGTGATCATTCAGTGCTGACAGAGCAGGGAATTGGTATCAACCACCCTGCTGTCTTAGAAGCTTCAGATGGGTATGTAGGGTTCATTAAGATGGATCTGGCCTTTGTGTGCACTAGTAGGTATCTTCAGTTTAGTTCACAGCTCACAGCCTCTCATGAAGGTAGACTTCTAATTCCCTTAAAAAAATTAACAGAGGATTAACTGCCACTTTCAGGAGATAGGTGAGAGGCAATTCCTGTCTTCTTGTCCCTCCCTCTCTCCCTCCCAGCATTATCTAGTCTTTAGGCAATTAGAGCACTCAGGAATATGGATTCAACGGTTTGGTTTTGCATCTGTGAATGCAATACCCATTACATGCTCCTTGGGAGAGTTCCTTAAAACCCAGGCTACACAGCCTTCCCCCCCCCCATTCAGATCAGCTGCTTTCATTCTGTTATGAGATGCAGAACAGCTTATAAAACAGGAGGGAGGGAGAGCAACTCCTCTCCTGCAGAATAGCTTATCACTGTAAAAATTGACCATTTCCACTTTGAGGGATCCTAGGAATCTCTTAACATTTGCCTAGAGTTTAGATTTCAGTAAATGTAAAAATCAAACTAGTATACCATATTTCTTATATAATTTAATGAAACATCATGGATAGCACAGCCTCCTTTTAAGTTAATTGAAGAGACTTGGCCTCCATTGACTCTGATTTAAGTTTTGGTTTGGCAATAAAACTTCAGACTGAATGAGTTGTGTAGTTCTTATTTAATTTCTATGGAAAGTTCTTATTGTACCCACAAGCGCATAATAAGTGCTGAAAAATGCCTCATTCCTAGCTCATATTTTGCTGACAGAGGAGATAATTTGCACATGTATCAGTACTTTCTGTGGTTGAAGTTAGAATTCCTCAGCTTTGGCATCTTCCCAGTTGATGTCATGAAACTGGTCATAAAACCAGACAGCAAAGTTATAACCAGGACATATTTGCTGACAGTTTTAACGCATCTTATTAAGGACAAGAAGGTAATTGGGAGTAATCAACATGAATTTGTGATAGGGAAGTCATGTTTGACCAGTGTGATGGCCTTTGACAATGAAATGACTGGCTCGGTGGATGAGGGGGGAACAGTGGATGCTGCTTGTCTTGACTTTGGCAAGGTCTTTGACACTGTCTCCCATAACATAATAGACAAACTGTTGAAATACAGACTAGAGAAATAGACAGTGAGGTGCATTGAAAACTGACTGAACTGCTGGGCTCAAACACATTGTGATCACAAAGTCCACCTGGAGGCTAATCATGAGTTATGTGCCTGTGCTGGGTTGGCCCTGGCTGGATGCCAGATGCCCACCAAAGCCACTCTTTCACTCCCCTCCTTAACTGGACAGGGGAGAAAAAATATAACGACAGGCTTGTGGGTCAAGGGAAGGACAGGGAGAGATCACTCACCAGTTACCATCACAGGCAAAACAGACTTGACTTAGGGAAAATACCTTCATTTATTGCCAATCAAACCAGAGTAGGATAATGAGAAATAAAACCAAATCTTAAAACACCTTCCTCCCACCCCTCCCTTCTTCCCAGGCTTAACATTACTCCTGATTTCTCTACCTCCTCCCCCTGAGCAATGCAGGGGGACGGGGAATGGGGGTTGAGGTCAGTTCATCACACGTTGTCTCTGCCGCTTCATCCTCCTCAGGGGGAGGACTCCTCACACTCTTCCCCTGCTCCACCATGGGGTCCCTCCCATGGGAGACAGTTCTCCATGAACTTCTCCAGTGTGAGTCCTTCCCACGGGCTGCAGTTCTTCACAAACTGCTCCAGCATGGGTCCCTTCCAGGCCTGCAGTCCTTCAGGCACAGACTGCTCCAGCGTGGGTCCCCCACGGGGTCACCAGTCCTGCCAGCAAACCTGCTCCAGTGTGGGCTCCTCTCTCCACAGGGTCACAGGTCCTGCCAGGAGCCTGCTCCAGCGTGGGCTTCCCACGCGGTCACAGCCTCCTTTGGGCACCCACCTGCTCCGGCGTGGGGTCCTCCCCGGGCTCCAGGTGGAGATCTGCTCCACCGTGGACCTCCCTGGGCTGCAGGGGGACAGCCTGCCTCGCCATGGTCTTCGCCACGGGCTGCAGGGGAATCTCTGCTCCGGCGCCTGGATCATCTCCTCCCCCTCCTTCTGCACTGACCTGAGGGTCTGCAGGGTTGTTTCTCTCACATTTTCTCACTCCCCTCTCTGGCTGCAGTTTCTGTTGCACAGCAATTTTCCCCCCTTCTTAAATTAGTTAAATCTGTTATCCCAGAGGTGCTACCATCGTTGCTGATTAACACAGCCTTGGCCAGCAGCGGGTCCATCTTGGAGCTGGCTGGCATTGACTCTGTTGGACACACAGGGGAAGCTTCTGGCAGCTTCTCACAGAAGCCACCTCTGTAGCCCCCCAGCTACCAAAACCTTGCCACGCAAACCCAATACAGTACCCCAGGTGCCAATATTGTGACCAGTACTGTTCAACATTTTTCTTAATGACCTGGATGATGGGACTGAGTGCACCCTCAGCAATTTGCAGATGACACAAAATTGGGAGAACTGGTTGACACGCCAGGTGGGTGTGTGTCATGGTATAACCCCAGCCAGCAACTAAGCACCACGCAGCCGCTCACTCACTCCCCCCCCCCCCCCAGTGGGATGGGGGAGAAAATCAGGAAAAAGAAGCAAAACCCACGGGTTGAGATAAGAACAGTTTAATAGAACAGAAAAGAAGAAACGAATAATGATAATGATAACACTAATAAAATGACAACAGCAATAATAAAAGGATTGGAATGTACAAATGATGCGCAGTGCAATTGCTCACCACCCGCCGACCGACACCCAGCTAGTCCCCGGGCGGCGATCCCCCACCCCCCCTTCCCAGTTCCTATACTGGATGGGACGTCACATGGTATGGAATACCCTGTTGGCCAGTTTGGGTCAGGTGCCCTGGCTTTGTCCTGTACCAACTTCTTGTGCCCCTCCAGCTCTCTTGCTGGCTGGGCATGAGCAGCTGAAAAATCCTTGACATTAGTCTAAACACTACTAGCAGCAACTGAAAACATCAGTGTGTTATCAACATTCTTCTCATACTGAACTCAAAACATAGCACCGTACCAGCTACTAGGAAGACAGTTAACTCTATCCCAGCTGAAACTAGGACAGTGTGTTACCATTCAGAGGGACCTGAATGATTCACGTCAAAGAATCAAGCTGACGGGAACCTCATGAAGTTTAACTAAGGGAAATGCCACACATCAGCACAAGTTGGATTGGGGCCAACGAACTGGAAAGCAGCTTTGCAAAGAAGGACCTGGGGGTCCTGGTGCACAAGTTGCACATGAGGAAGCAATATGCCCTCGTGACAAAGGCGGCCAGCAGGCAGCAGAGCGTCACCAGCAGATTGAGGGAGGTGATCCTTTCTCTCTGCTCGGCACTGGTAAGACACATTTGCAGTGCTGTTTCCAGCTGTGGGTTCCCCAGTACAGACATGGACATACTGGAGCGAGTCCAGTGAAAGACCACAAAGATGATTAAGGGATTGGAGCACCTGATAAATGAGAAGAGTCTGAGGGAGCTGGGACTGTTCAGCCTGGAGAAGAGAAGGCTCAGGGGATCTTATCAATGTGTATAAATAGCTGATGGGTGAAGTAAAGAAGATAAAGCCAGCCACTTCTCAGTTGTAACCAGTGACAGGACAAGAGACAACACATTGAAATATAGGATATATAAGAAAAAGGTATTTTACTGTGATGGTGGTCAAACAGTGGAGCGGGTTGCCTAGAGAGGTTGTGGAGGCTTCATCTGTGGAGATACTCAAAACCCAACTGGACATGGTCCAGGGCAACCTGCTGTAACTAGTCCTACTTTGGACGGAGGGTAGGATTAGTCAATTGTTATAGGTCCCTTCCAGCCCTATCCATTCTGTGATTCTGTGATCTTTTTGTCTTCAGATTTTTGTACTGGCTAACTTTCATAATTCCTTGCTATTGTACTTATTTTTTTGTGCAGACCAGTCCGAGAAGTGGTACCACAGTCTACATTGCTTACAGTTTAAAAAAGAAGTGTGTGCCAAAGCACAACTTCCTTTTTTATAAGTCCTAAATCACAGGTTCGTGATTCTGACATAGAGTTTCGTATTATGTTCTTTGGTGGTTTCATTCTGGTTCAGTCTGTATATATATTGGTCCATTCCTCATGCACTGCTTTTTAATTTTGGTCTCTTCTGTTATTGCAATGTCTAGCCTTTTTTCCCCTTTAGACAATATAAGCCTGTAAAATCTTTTGTAGACATTACATTGTCTGTAAATTTTACCAATGTAAAATTCAGATAAACCTGAGGATATGGAAGCTATTTGCAGAATAAAAACATGCTGAATGTATAGAAACAGTGTATTTGGTAAAAAAGGTCATGTTCAAAATTCCTCAAATGGTAAGTTTATGACCTTGCAATTGGTAAAAGGGAAAAAGCATTGAAGTACAGGGAATGTGCATGTGCAATACCTTTATGTACCAAAACAGCAAGAAAACATTTTCACAGTCAGAGTACAAGTGAAGATACACTACTTGTTACACTTAGAGGTAAAAACAAGGTTGTGAGAAATACAGCTTTCTTCTTTTTCATGAAGCAAATAGAATTTTGCTTTCAATCTGAAAGTTATTTTACTATGGTATTGTTGAGAAATGTTGAGTGAAGAGAAGTTATATGGTGATACCCAGTAGGTTCATATGTTTATAGAACATATAAACCCAAGGTTAATTAAAGCTTGAGAAGAAAATTTGAGTAAGAGTATGTATTGCAAGGTGTGTACTTTTATTGATAGATGAAATTCTGAATACATGATACATTTGACACTGTGATTCTGAAGGCACAGGTTTGCTGAAGTTCTTCTTAAACTTGAAGTGAGTCTGAGGTCAGATAGTCTGTTTGGGAGTAATAACATTAGACAAGGCTACAACAGTTACCCTGAAGGATTGAGTTCTTCCATGAAATTCGTATATATTTAGTTTTTTACTCAATAGCTAATATAAAAGTATGGGCAAACTTGTGTGGAGACCAGGTAGTATATACCCTAAGTACTTAAGGCAAGCTTCTGGAATATAAGGTATGATATTTAGTGGCTAAGATAATAATAAAAAAAAGGAATATAATGTCCTTTTCTTGCTGTATTTATAAATGAAAACAGTTCTGGCAAGGACTATTCAATTGGAAGGTTGCTGGCATTTGTATGGCATTTTCAGAATTTGTCTCCAGCTCAAATCCCTCAAGAAGCTTCACCTTGTTTCTGGCTCCCATCCTGAGCTCAGGCATGAGCTCTGGCACGATGCACAATGTTGGAGTCTGAGATAAACTCCAGGTGCAAACAGCAGTGGAAGTCTGGCTATCCAAGGTACTTTAAAGTCAAACTATGAGGTGTGAGGAGTTTTCAGCACCACATATGTATATACTTTAAATTGCTTTACTGGGTCTTCCCTCAGCTGTGACCATTTTCTGGGATACGTTACTCCTCAGGGAGTCAGCATGAATTCCTCAGAACATGAGGCCATACGTGCACAGCCTTAATAGCTTGAGTTTAGTGAGCAATCAAGCATGGCCTGATGTAAGTTTTGCTGGTGTAAAGGAGAATTCTTTTGCAATATGAAAATAAGACCAACACCAGATCTCTGAAACTGTATTAATGCATCCTTGCAGAAGCAAAGTGAATTTATATCAAGTCTTTTTTTATTTTAATGGGACCTGGTATGCCGAACAGCATAAAGAATATAATGTGATGAATTCTGATTGATAATCAATGGATGCTCTAGTGACCTTATTATATGAAATCACAACAAACAACCTGACACTTCAATGCATATCCTTCCGTTTTGAGGTATTCTGCCTTACGGGCTAGCATTCTCCTTGTCTGTGCTTCATCCCCCAGGGGATTGGTAGATTGAATTTAATGGTTAGCTGAGCAAGGATGAGCTTAACTCTGCTTATGTTAAGTTAATCATTGTTCTCAATGAGAAAACTTATTTTTGAAGTATTTATGCACCTTGTTTGCAGTCCAGTAACTGCAAACATAATATGCAAAAAAGAAATTGTTTTGAGACCCTTTACTGGTCACGTATAACTAATTAAGTGTAAAAGTCACTGATTAAGGATTTGCAGAGTCTTTGATGAGTTGACTT
This sequence comes from Aquila chrysaetos chrysaetos, assembly GCF_900496995.4. NCBI lineage: Eukaryota > Metazoa > Chordata > Aves > Accipitriformes > Accipitridae > Aquila > Aquila chrysaetos. The sequence continues at coordinate 9,219,788 of NC_044012.1, forward strand.
GAGATTTTGAATCACTTGAAATCATGTAAGACAAATTTAAGATTTCTTATGTAATTGGATCTGCTTTTTAATTGGCATGATTTTAAGTGGCACAATTGTTTACACAATACATTGCTGATAGCTAAATATATTTAATTGTAATGAAGCATAGGATTTAATGATTAATTCTTTATGTGAACTCTGTTGGACCAGGCCGTGATATCATCACGAAGGACATAGCATGAGTAGTTGTCATCCCTTAGTCAAAACCCAACCGTCAGTGATTAAGTTCTACCAAAGGTAACAGGAATACTGATATTAACAGGTACTATGGAGACAAGAAACCCAAGTAACTCAAAACTGAACTAAAGATAGAAGTGCATGACACTGCGAACAGTACTCGTCTAACTTCACAGTGAGATGATTCAAATCACTGGTCAGGTGCATGAGTTTTCTCACTTTTCTTCTCCCTATCCTTTCCCCCGTCCTGCTGAGGAGGGGGAGTGAGCAAGTGGTTCTGTGCTGCTTAGCTCATGACTGGGCATCAACACATCACACTGCTAAAGCAACCAGAAGAGAGATGGGTGTGCATGGCGAGGACCTGAGGCAGAGAGAAAAAGGAGCAGAAGCAGAGCAATGGCTTGGGATCATTATTTTGATGATAACAAACCATTCTATCATTTCAACTGTATTATCTAACCATATACTAGGAAAAAGAATACAAGCAAAACCCAGGAAACAGCTGTAAAACAAAGCAAATGTTTGCACAGCTTTGGCTACTAAGGACAAATTGAAGCTCTTAATACCTATGCATAATCCTTAACTTTCAGTACTGAAAAGTTTAAATTGAAGATTAGAGACATTCACTGTGTACCACATGACTTCCTGTACCAGTGCAAGAATATGGCCAGCTCCATCACTGCATAAAAGTGGTATCAGTGGCTCAGGTCTCAGGTAATCCTGAAGAACTAAATAACTCTTAGATGTTTATGTCTGAAGATATACCTCATGCTTCCCAGGCATGGAGTCTAAACCAGTTTCTATGAATAAGAAACAGGAATGAAGGAAAATAAAGTTTACTTTCCTACGGGCTTTAAATGAGTCCAAGTTATTTCCTGAGTCAAGCTATATCAGTAACTGACACTTCCCAAAATGTAATTTTAGTGGATTCTAATAACACGTGGTTAAACCAGCAGTTACCCATTTAGTGTAACCTTTGCTGCTGGTAATTGAGAGTATGCATTCCTTAGACAGCTTTGAATTAGAATTAGTCATAGGGACCTTTCAAAGAAAATATGTAAAAAGCTTCATTCTGAGTCCAATTAGAGCTAAGGTCAGTCTTCTTTAGCCCATCTCATTAGTGCACTCTGGCAGCAAAACTTACTTCAAGTCTCCAAATATTTGATTCCTGGATATTTGTTTTGAATGGGTAAGTCAGCTAATAGGGCAGGTGTCATCAAAATGTAAAAAGTTCCTTAAACTAATTATTGTCCAAATAACATGTATATTTGTACATCATTTCCCCCCCTCATATAATGGATCTAATCCTTCATGAAGGCAATTGTGTTTCGTGAGGTGCATGTGGCCTCAGTGCCCTTCACTCTAATGGGAGTTGATACATTACAGTTAAGCTTCATGACTATTGTGTTTCCAAAGGCAGAACATCTGAAATTAACTGGGAAAAATAAATGGGAAAAAAAATCAGGTAAACATCCACGGTTTGATAAAAGACAGTAGCATTTGTGTTCAGGATTACTACACATATACCACCATAAGTTTGACTGAAACCTTGTAAAATCGAACTTCATGTGTGGCTATGTTATTGTAGCTACATAACAGAAATTAATGCGGTAGCAGTTCATGTTCCATAAGGATACAGGGAGATAAAATGTATTTCCCTTCTTGGGTATATCTAGAATATATCATAGGACATATATCTGAGTATTCATTTGTTTCCATTATGTATTTCTTTATATGCTTTCAGGTGTTAAATTCTTTAAACACTTTGAATTCCAGACAAGAATCTCTACACCAGAGTGAGTAGCCAGGAGCAATTGCTTGCCTTGGAGCCGGTTCCCAACCTGCCCAGTGCTGACCTACTGCATGCTTAGGGTGCAGCCTGGAACTGTCAGTACACCCAAGTTACTTAAAAAGCAACTCACTTTCAGATCTTTGGTCCCATCCCATCCTCGGCCCAGATATTTTCACAAAAACACATTTTCTTCCACAGATATCTAAAGCCTTGGACCCTTCCTAGATTAGATATCAAGGTTCTTTTGTTAAAAGTTGTAGCAAAAATCAGGTGGTTGGAATAACCCTCACTCCTGAAGTCATTTGAGGGTTTCCAGGCACCATAGGACATTTTTCATTATGTTTATTAAAGACATTTCAGGTCCAGAGTTGGGGTTTTTTTTCTGTTTAGTTTGTTGAAAAGACATAGTTTCCGCAGTTAGAGAGCAACACTTTGTAAGTGGCTTGTAATGAAAACTCTGAGTTAAAGCTTATGAATCTTTTAAACTGGTAGTTGAATAAGCATTAAAATAAAAGGCTTCTGAGGAAGTGAGAAGTGGGTCCCATTTGGCTGCTAATGCAACGGAAGAACAGTCAACCAGATTGTTCTAGGTGCTTTGTGCCCCTTTAAACAAAGTTGTCCTTACAAAGAGGACAGTATTGGGAGGAGCTGCTGGTAGAACAGATTTGTCTGAGGATTAGATAGAGCAGATGGAACAGAACGTGGTTCAGCTCTTCTACAAAAAAATGTCTTTGCCTTAAAGTTAGAAGCTTTCAAAATCTTGTCTTATATCTTTACATCTCATTTCATTTTTGGGTCTGCATTTCCTGTCCCTAGGCATGCCAAATTACTGTTTCTAAGATGCAGGGATGATACAATTATCTCCATGTTAAGTTTCTCAGGCAGTCATTTATTTGACTTTCTTATCTTTATCTTATTTCCTTTCTCACTCGTTTCATGTATAAAAATGACATGTTGTAAATCTCGGTGGAGGAAACCACCCAAACTAATTTCTAGCTAAGGGTCACAGCTGGGGGTATTTTTATATGTATTTAGAGTTTTATTAGTAATTTTAACTCATTTCCTTTGTTTCTGTAGAAAGAAAATTGAAGAGAATATGTTAGTGGATATTAAAAAGTAAAATACAATGAACCCCACATATCCAATTTAGGTGTCCCAGATATGAAAACTAGATATATATGAAAAGCAGCAAGCACCTTTCATGAATACTTCAAGGTTCACATATTTTGTTTCTGCAATTCAGGATGCAGAAAAAATGAGGTATGGCTTCCAGAAAGTATTACTATATTGGTAAAACAGTCCGTTTTCCATGGATCATACTATTAATTGCAGTAAACTAGTATGATATGTAATAACTCATAAAAGTAAAACTATACTTAAACCAAGGGGAAATCATGCTAACATGGTGCAATTTCTAAGTAATTGCAGTTAAAAGGGAGAAAAGTCTTAAATATGTAAGTGAAATAAAGTCTAAATGACATAAAGACAGTTTACAGAAGTGAGGCACAATTATGAAACAGATGCTGATTAAGTAGTAACTAGAAATAAATGTTTATAAATGTCTTTTTGAATGTTTTCTAATAATTCCTAAGGAAAAAAAACCAAACTGGTGGTGAAGAAATACATTAATTTAGATAAAACATCAGGTTAGAAATTGTTTGTCTTGGTAAAGGAAGAAGAGACTGTTATGATGAGTAATGACAAGCAGAAATTGTAACTCTTGGGAGTAATGTTTTGGGACTGCATGTACAGAAAAGAGGACAAGAAGTTTTTACATGGGCTTGTAGATGGCAGCAGAGCTAATTTGTTGGCAGGCCTGTGACTGTATATGGAAGACATTAGGAAATGTCAGGGTTTGCACTCATTGATCAGGATTGTTATCTGCACTGGAATCAGAAGGGAGTATAAGAGGAATTGTAGCTCAGGAGGTTATTTACTTAGTGGTTGTTTTTCCTTCATTGTACAGGCAAGGTTTACAGTGCCTTTGCTGGTTTTTTCTCATTGTAAAAGCTAAGGGGAAAAAAACCAAATCATATGCTTGGTGTTGGATTTTCCACAAAATCCTAGCGTGTTTTCATATGCACAGTTTTCATTCTGATCTCTCTAAGAAAATTGTTGAGTATATTTTGAAAGAAAGAAATGCTATATTTTTCTTGAGTTAATTAGAAGACAGTTGAAGGACAGACTTTAAGCAACATGCAACCTTATATGTAATCCTGATAAGTGCAGAGAGTATTTTTATTGTTTTTCTGAAGGGTAAAAATAATATTTGATTGAAGAGGCACTTCTTTACACTCAGTTATATAGTTGCAAACAGCCTGTGAAACAAATACTAATTCTTAAGATACTTAAAGTTGTAAGCATGTTACCATTTTGCCCTTGAAAAGGGATACAGACCTTTTAATTCCGTTTGGTCAGGAGTGGAGAGCATCGCGAGAATTTCGTATCATTCTTCAGTTTGAGTTCTCTGTAGTATATGCACAAATTTTTCTTTTAAGAGCTGTAAAGCTTGCATGTCAGGTGGGTCATTCAAGATTTATTAATAGATGTCAGTATAATGTGTTACTGATACGAGTATAGTTTTGGTGCTTGTATATATTCATGAGCTTTTAAAAATCATAAGCAATCTTGCTTTAAGAAGCGTTAGCATGTTTGGCCAGTTTTTCAATGGCCAAAATATCTTGTTTTCTACCTCTGGTGTATATCACGAATATGCCTCATCCTCAAGAGTGTTCTGAACATATAGAATTAATAAGTTTTTAATTCTATCAGGTGCTACCTTTATCTTTTTTAACAGAGATACTGGACTGTGAATACTGAACTGCATGAATGCATGAGAAAAAATATAAGAATAATTTGTAATATTTTCATTTGTAGTGGGATCTTTGTGAATGAAAATAAAAATAATAGACTAATGGATGTCACAGAGGTATGAAATAAGGATTCTTTACTTGCATTCTTAGTTTGTCTTCTATTTTTTATACCTAGATATTCTGTTGTTCTATATTCTATACGTTCTATTTTTCTATACCTATATTTATAGGTAACAGAGCAAATCACTTGCCCTGCCTGTGTGCCTCTTATCTGAACTATACAATGAAAATAATATTCACTGAGTTTTGAAGGTGTTTCTTAAATCATTAGCTAAAGCATACTAGAAAAGTACAAGCTGATCTTATTCAACCAGTACAAACTGTTAAAGTGAGAATTATGCAAGAAAAAAGCCATTTGCTTCAATGATTTTAAGTTTAAATGTAGGATTCCAAATGCAAAATTTACCTCTTAAGTAAAAATGCGTAAAAAAAGAGAAAACATTTTAGCATGACTACCTTCTGACGCCAGTGTTCAAGGACATAAAAAATGCCTCACAGAAAAAGTTCTTTCAAAGGACTCTTGCTCTATTCCACACAATGTCAAGATTAATTAAGTTGACTGTACATGCAAAACACAACCTCCCCTATTCTTTGACTAACCTCTCCCAGCATGCCCCAGCCAAGTCATCTCTATGGCAACTAGTCATTCCCAATCCATCAGTACTACAGTGACATGCATGATCCATCTTATGTTATTATTTATAATTGATCCCCATGGAAACATTAGTTATATGTGTGTTACATAGGAGTTTGAGAGTACAGGTATATTTGAAGCTGCATATGAGGGTGTCGTAAGAGATTCAGAATGCCCATAATGTTTCCATGATACAGCATTATTTGCTCTTTCAACAGCTCATCTGCCTGTATAAAGCAATAGTAAACATTGGAAGGTTAATACTGGCACTCTGAACAAAACAGAGAACAAACTAAGACACAGCATGAATTATGGGAAAACAGGTGTAATACGGTCCCCACACTAAAACATCCCTGGCAACTGCACTGCTTCTTGCTAGGCTGAAATCTGCTAAACAGTCTTTCTATGATTCTTATCACCTAGGAATTATAATGTACAGTCATTTATAAATGCATATAGCCCCTATTAGATTGCCTTCTAATAAGAAAATTTGGAAGCCGCAAAAGCAGAAATGGCTGAAATGAGTTTCATGTCACATCTTGTCTTAACCCTCCTGGAAAAAAGTGATTTGGGTTACTCAAAATAGCTGAGAATGTCTCACTTAATGCCCTTTATTACTAAAAATCTAATAAATCCCTTCTATTGAGTGGATTAGTAATAAGTGCACTATCTTTCGGTATTTTCCCTAATCAGCTAGTAGCAATCTTTTGTTCTGTCTTGTGGAGACCAATATTGAGCTAGTTAGTTTTCCTTCTGGATTGCTCTAGCGTTCTCTCATGAGCCTTAAAAAGCTACTCTGAAGTTTCACCCGTCACAGAAGGTGATAATCTGTCTGCTTAGAGGTGAGCGAATGTGATTCTGTACATTAGGTACCTCGTGGACTGCAAGGTACATTAGGAATTGCAGTGCCTTTTCTGTGGTTCAACATTTGAAGTGTGCCAATGTTCTGGAAATGGAGGTGAGGGGAGAGGTGTCCATTTGGTACCACTATCTTCTTATACATCTGTTACGGCCCTCTCCTGTGATGGTGTAAATTGTTTCATTTCAGTGTCTCTTCTTGGGGATTTGATACAGCCTAGGTTTTTGTTTTGCTTTGCTTGCTTTTTATCTTCAGGGTATTTGCATGAGTGCAGACTATTTCTGGGTAGCTGCAGTGGTTAATTAGTGTGTCAGAGAAGTAGCAGGTGATCATACCTGGTGCTTATGCCCTCCTCTTATAAGCATCTTAAATGAATAGATCATTATACGCAGTTTATGTAGTGAGCCCACATGCCACAGAAGCATCAGTACAAAAATAGCAAACAAGCAAGAATTAGTGTTGCTGCTACACCAATGGGAGCCATAGTTTGAGGTGAAACATGTGTTGGATATTCAGTAACACAACTTAGAGGAATGTATAAGTATACTTCCATCAACAGAAACCAGAGCAGCATTTTTAAAATCCAGCTGACAATCCCTACGAAAATGAAAGGAGAAAAAACTGCATAAGTCTGGTTTTTAGGCTATAGGCAGGTAATCTAATCTTCTGGATAAAGAGTATGCAACAGTTGGAAGCTTTCGTTTGATTCCTGTGAACATCATGAATACTGTAGATTAAGCAATGAATTGTAAATGTGAATTCTGTAATCAACAAACCCTTGCAACCAATACAAAAATGGCTGTGTGCTTTCCTCTCCCTTATCCATAAGAAGGGGTTTGATATGCTCCTTTGAATAAGAGACTGTTTTTTATTAATATGAAGATTAGACATTGTGGGGGACAGAATAAGATGCTTAATTTTTAAAGTACTCAGGACTATGTAAGTGCAGAACAAATTCGTAATGCATTTTAAGACTGCATTTTAAGACTTGAGCCAGCTACGTTTTGGACCCAGCTAGACAACTCTGAATTGTGTCTATACAATCTTATGGTTTATGACGTACGTGTAAATGGCAAGCTATACGTTAGGTCTTCTTTAATGTACACCTTGGGGAATTGATTTTGCTGCTGTCATCTCTCTTTAGAAGAGATTATATGAACCCGTTTCGTAGGTTATAACCTCAAATTGTACAAACTATGTTAATCTGACAGGCCTCCATGAGTTTGGCCAGTGACTTCGGCTTTTCCTCTGGGACACTGTGACAGTAGCTCAGACTGATAAATAATCGGGTTCTTCAGGAGAAATAAAAAGGTCTATTTACCTGTACACCCAGAAATACGTAGTGCAAGACAAGGAGGTATAATGAAAACCTTAATATATGTATTTCCTAATATGCCCGATAAAGGTAGTATGAATACCTTTTACCAAAAGTGGGAAAACAGGCTGTTTGCTGAAGTGTCTGTGTGTTTTTATTATTTTGTTTCTGCTGGCACCCTCACTCTGAGAAGCTTCTGAGAACCCATTGAACTTGTCTTCTTCCCTAGACTACCCCCTTTGAAATTTGATGTTCCCTTTTATCCTGGTCTCATAGAGGGGAGAATAAATCCATGTGTCTTTCGTGTGTTCGAGAGCATGTAAGCTTTGAGAGCTCTTTGAGTAATGCAGACTGCTTTATGGCTCCTGATCTCTTTTAATTTAACTCCTTACGGTAAAGTAAACCAGTATCAAATAGGTGAACTGCCGTGCATATGAAATTCATAAACAAAATATACACAGTTCCCTTTTTCCCTTACAAGATAAACTGGAGGGTACAATCTAATAATTTGCCAGAATGTAATTAAGTGGCAAGGTATTTGCTACCATAAAAGCTTCCCCTAAGGAGCTGAGATAACATGCATGGTAGAATTGCTTGAAAGGTGATGAATTTGAACGAACAAGACAAAGCAGTAATAGAGAGCTAGAGAGAAGATTACATTAATAGTGCTTATATAGTGCTTCAAAGGGTCAAATGCAATGAAGTCAGTTGCAATAGGAGCAAATCCTATATGTCTAACAGACAATATAGACATTATTTCACCAATGAATTAATCATTAATAAATGAACAAATGTTTAATCACTGTACAGAATGAAAAGAACATGTTCTTTGATACAGATCAGAAACTCTTAACAAAATGAAGAAGGAATAGTAGGAGACTGTAAGTTAAAGACAAAATTTAAATTCTGTAGTAGGAATCAGTAACTACCTGGATGTATAATGAGGAAACAATATAAATTCAACACATAAATCACTGAGACAGAAATGTTATTGGTATTACCACACCTAAAAAAGGCTAGTTTCTGAGCAGGGTACAGGAAGGGCCTTATATTATAGTCCAGTAGAGCTGATAAAAAACATTTACAAAATTAGCATAAAATATTTTTTAAATGGCATTTCCCAATTCCACGTATTCCTCTGTTAAATCCCCTTGTCTGCACAGAGCTTTCCTCATGAAATCATTAAGTCACCATTTCTAGTTGATTAGGCCTACACCTCTAGGATTTCTTTAGACTGGAAACCTACACAATTATTTAAACATTTTCACTCAGACTTCCTATTTTTCTTTTTCTTTCCTAGTTAGCCTTTATTCTTTTTAGATGCCTCTCTTTTCCTTCTGCTCTTCAGTTTATATTTTACCTGTGGCTGATGTATGTTTGTGGGCTCACTGTGAGGCCCATCACAACTGTTATTCGGAGGGCTCACTGTGAGGTTTTTTACTTGAAACGATGTACCTAAGACAGCATTTCAAATCTAGTACGTTTTGGGGTTCAGCAAGTATCTCATCTGAGATAAAATTCATACACATAAATTTCAAGAACATATAGGCTAAGCACTTTCAGTAAGTATGCAGTCCAGTTCACTCATCCCTGCCAGAGCTCATTGGTATGTTCAAATGCTGGGGATGCTATTTAATTACTTCCCTGAGGTTTCTGAAGTTTCTTCCATCCCATTCTGCTGTCACTTCTAATAAATAAAGGCCTTGCTGAGTAATTAACTGATTGGATTAATAGTGACAGAGGGTGTTTTTCAAACACTTGATATAAAATCAGATACTTTGCTTTTGGATTCTTAATTGGAGCATGTTATAAGTTTAAATGTTTTTTAAAAGTGTTATTTAATGTTAATGTTCTCTTTGTTGTATTAGGTTTTTAGATTATTTTCCTTGCTTAGTATTATGACTCTGTTTATTGGGAGTGAGTCTCATTTGCACTCATGAAAACCAATAATAATTTTGTTTAAATTTAGATAGCCCAGTGTTTTTGACATAAAAAAAATATTTCCCTGTTCAGGTACTTTTAAAGTAACACAGTAACTAATATTTTTATCTTATACAATTAACAGTTGCATTTGCTCTGTGTTAATGCATATACTGAGTTTCATGGAATTTAGGCATCTGCCACAGAACACGCCCGTTCAGGCCATAAACGGTGTAATGACAGTATGTCTTAGAGGATGAGAAAAGGGAGAAAGGAACATTTTGTAAATTTTACTTAGGTAAAATCAATATTATCCACTGCCAATACTATCGTTTTTTGTGTCATGTCATCTATAGCATTTAGACAATATGGGTCCGATATCAGTATTTGCTGATAATCAAGTTTGCAATGACACCAAATTGGGGGAAATAGTCCTCCAAGATAGAGCTACCCTTCAGTGGATCTTAGATAGGCTGGAGGAATGGCCTTGGTGGCCTCCTGTTGTCCCTTCCAACCTGAATTATTCTATAATTCTGTGATTCTGTGTTTCTGTAATGCTCATCTGTAGAACCTCTGAGAGCCTGACAGAGTTTTCAGAACAGCTTCTAAGATGAGATGATATTATCATTCATCGTTAATAGATGAAGGCATGAGGCACTCAGAGACTGAACTCAGCCTGGTCCATTTTGGAAGTCTAATCTGAAATGCCACTGTATTGAGATCTTCAGATTTAGCCCATAACATCTTTTCATTTCAGTTCTTTCCAGTGACTTCCACTGCTTTTGGTTGCAGTTTTAAGGCCTCTAGTTTGGCTTCTAGGCTGTGAGGAACAGCTAGCGATCCTCTGGACAAGCCATGCATAGGACTTACGTGGCACAGGCAACTTAGCTCTGTCAGATGACATTCAGTTTGTGTAACCCTAATATAGACCATAAAACAACCTTTCTGATTCTTGAATCTCCTGCCTCATTCATTATTCATTTTTCACCTCCTACAACAAGTGAAGCAGAAGTCCTATGAACAACATCCTTCAGTGCACTTTAATTAAGCAAGTCAACAAAATATGTCATGAGTCCTGTGGGGAAAAACAGTGGGGAAAAATATGCAATGTAGTGTGCTACCATCCTAAATGTAGATCACTTCCAAGCTATCGGTTGCACAGATTTTAATGATGACGTTTCTATGTTAAGTTTGTTCATTGTACTGGAGTACAGATTTTCAGTGTTTATATTCTTATATTTAAGAAAAATGAGCTGGAATGTGACAACACATTGGCTCCCAGGGGTATTATCAGTAAGATAATGTATTTGATTCACCATGTCCATGCTGGCCATGTAAGCAATCGGCAAATCCTGAGCAACCAGCACAATAAGATGTCATACTACATACCACTGATGTGGTATGTAACTCCGACAACAGGTTTCACAGACAGCAAAGTGAAACTAATTAATGGATTATTTTCCAGGCTCTGGTATGGATATTTTTTATTAACAAATTAAAGTGGGGGGTTTTGTCATTGTTTTAGCTTCCTATCTCATGCATCACGCCCTGTAACCTGCTACTATTGTATTTTCTTCGCTCTTGCTTCTCTCTCCCCTTCTGTTAACCTTACACAGAGAGCCTTATCCTCTTTAACAGTACAGATTTTTCCTGCCCCGAGTTCCTTTCTCATTTCCATCTAGCTTTTGATCTGCTCTGTTTCTCCACCATAGTCTTTTTCCTCAACTTACAGGATTCGGTTCCTATTGATTGGTTCCCATATCCATTCTTTTTACATTGCTAGTTTTTGATATGCGCCTCTCTTGTAACCGTCTTTTCATTCATCAGCCCCAGTATGCTGTACAGATCTCCTTGCGGAAATATTCCAGTCTCCATTTGTCTTTGTTCCAAGTCCTTGCCTCTCTCCAACACCCCGAGACTGCCCATTTCAAAGAACTTTGTGCCATTTTTTACTGTTCCATACCTACCATACTTGGCTCCATACCTTTGATACTTGTGATACTTTGATACTTTGATCTTAACCCCTCCATATTTCATTTTTTTCTTGCTGGGAGAAGTTGAAAAGCATGTTGCTTCTCCTTCATTAAAATAACCGACTTGACCTACAGTTATCCAGAGTTGTAATGTTTGAATTCTTAAAGAAATTTAGGTTTGGGGGACTAGTAATTATCTGTTCAGTATAGGCAAGCTGCAATTTTCAAAGGCTATAACTGTCAAACTTAGGTCACTTTCAAGTGGATGGCAAAAGGTCCACCCTTGACATGCACAGTAACCTCTGCCAAATTTCAAAATTATAAATGACACAAATGATGGAAGAAAGGGTCACCATAAGTTTTTTAACAAGGGGAAAAGTTATTTTCCTTACTCTTATTTTCAGAAACAGATGAATTAATTTTTATAGACATTTTTCAAATAAGAAAATGGAATATTTCAGCCCAAATTGAGTAGTACTATAAGCAACTCAAACTGTCAGTAAGAAAGTTGGGCAATTTACCCATACTGTATATACTGTGGCTAAAATCCTCCCTGCTTTCCTTAAACAAACATCCATTGAAGTCAGTCCAAGGCAATTAGCTCTATAGGATTATATGCTTATGTCTATGAACAATAACGTCTCATTAGGAAATCATTTAACCTTTTTCTGGGTGCCCTTTTGCATTTAAACCAGATGAAATTATGCTATAGCGTGTCACTTTTAAGCTGTTTAATTTAAACAACTGATTAAGTCAGAAGAACTTTGTCTGCCTCAAAACCACTCTCTTAAAATACATCAGTTTTCACAAAACCAAGTAGCTGTTAAAGAAATAACTCTGAGTTTAATCAAATGTTGTATACCAAGTGTATCACTTCCATGCTGTCATAATATTAATGAAATAGGTGTTCAAAGAATACTGCTGAGGAAAAACCATCATAAATGTGACTTTAACTTTAATTTAAGAATCACAAAGAAATTTGTAATTTAAAGAGCTTTATAAACTCAAGAAAAGTTTAGGAAGCAGGAATCCTAAACCACAAATTTTATGCTATTTCTGAACTGTAATTCAGGTTATGTATTTCAAAAAGGGAAATTTTCCAGTGTGAACAAGGAAGGGAATTGTCTTTCATCTCAGGACAAGATAGGTCTCTTTGATTTCATAAATAATGGCTAGAGAAATTCAAAGTCTTCTTCTGTTTGTCCAGGTGAAAAAATAAATGGACAGATTGATTATCAGTTAGCAAGTGGTACTGATTAGAAGTAAGTAACCTAGTCTTTGATGTTGATTAGCATAACAAAGGAAAAATACAGATGATACTTCAGATTTCTTTTGTAGCAGAATTAGTGTGTCAGGTTTTGAATGATAATAAGGAGCGATTAATAAGATCACTTTTATTTAGGAATACAATTTTAGGTACATGTGATTGAAAACATGACTGCATTGTCAGAATTTTTCCCTACAGACCTCCATCATGATGCTATTGTTCTCCAATTTTCCTCTGGTGTGTTGACTTCTAAACAAAAACCTTTTCCCCATGTGAGCAGATAGAGCTTAAAAATTTCTATTAATGGGTGGCTGTTGAAAATATGACTTTTAAGTGATAAATCTAACCATCCATCAAATATGTATTTAAAGGTTTTGTTTTTTATTTGAAGGCATATCTTTTCTGTCTCTTTCCTTTGGTTCAGTAGTTATACAACAAGGTCAAAAGTATGCAAAATCATCAGAGAAAAAGAAACAAATCTGTTTGAAGCCTGTAAGCTTTTAAAGCTTTGTGTCTTAGCTTCATGACTGTTACTAAATCATTTAGGATTCTCATTCTACTTTATACAGGCAGCCAGGGAGATTTTCTCACAAGTCTAAGTGAATGTAAGGTTTTTAATCATTAAAACTGATTCATATGTGTCATTGTATATAGATTACTAGATGCACAAAAATTATATTGATGCTTATAATATTGGTAACTATTGAATTGAATCGTATTCAAAAGAATGGTGTTCAAAAGAAACATGAAATTATATTTAAAAAAAAATTCAAATCTACCACAGGAAGGTTAGGACCTGATAAGAACAGGTACTTAAGTAATTTTCTTCTTTTTTCAATTTAAAATCAAAGTATTATATGTACAGTATTATACTAAGTAAGTAAACGTGATTGGATAATTAAAATAATTTTACAGTTCTTCACTTTTATTTAAAGAATGGTTATCTCTTTAGAGTAATCTTTCTAAGTGACTGTGTGCATTTTACAGCTGACATTTTCCCCTATTGTTATATCTTTCACATAACAAGAATAATTTTTCTTTAATGATTCCCTGCGTCATTCCTCAGACAAGGAGAGCTGGATTGGCCCAGCCTTGTCACCTCTTACAGCACAGCCAATTTAATGGTAATGAGAGTAGCTGCTGCTGCGAGTAGCACGATGCAGGAGGTAACAGATTAACTCTTTGCCTATGGCTGGGGAGTGGGAACAGCAATCACTGTCCTGCCTCTACTCTTGAGAAAAAACAAGCAAAAACTCCCCAAATTCTTCAGGGGCATCCTCTGGTGTCCTTTCCAGCCATTTTCCCCAACCACTAAGAGGCTACAGCATGATGAGCTGGGAGAAAGAAAACTGCTTCTTTCAGCATCCTAAAGGAAGCCTTACGAGAGGGTTGGCTGGACTGTGGAGTGGGATGAGAGGGGCTCAAGGATAGAAGCTGTGCTGGAAAACCAGGAGAGAGAAAGGAAAAGAAATCCCCAATCCTGCCCGTAGATCTTCTATGACCTTATGGCCTTTCACAGCCCCTGTCAGCTACTCCTACCTATCTGGAACCCAGTGTTGTTGTGCAAGCCGACTCTCCCTTTGTCTCCCACTAGATCCCTGCCACACTTTCCTGCTTCCTTAGTCAATGCCACAAATTGAAAATGGTTTATAGGATTGAGAAGTCTTGGATGTGCTCTGTCATGTCTACCGGCCATTTTTATCTGGCACTGATTCATATCATACAGTAACTTTAACTTCAACTACAGTGAAAGCCATGGATGTAGAGGAAGATGACAGTGTTTGTATAGGCACACAAAAAATCGTCTATATATACATGAGGTGTGTGTGTAGGAACAATTTGATAAATACTGCCAGATTTTCAAGAAATCAGGAAAATATTTTGGGAAGAGTGCACTTGGAATTCAGTTAATGTTACTCTCTTGAAAGTATACCTGCTGTTGCCAGGCAAGACTCATTTGTTTTAAAAGAAACATAATTGGTTTGGATCTAAAATTATCCCTATGGGCTGATTTTGTATGAAAACATACAGGCTATGGAAAGAAAAAATCTTCAGCTGAGCAATACCAGCTGGACAATGTACAGAACTTACTGAAAGTACCTACTAAAGCAGGTAAAGAATAGGAAAATATATATCAAATATCACTGTGACCGTTTCTCTGGGTTACCAATCTCTTGCAAACCAACGCTTGCTGCCTTTCAGGGTTTTTAGAGGAGATCTAATTAAACATTTTGTTATTAAAGCTTTATCTTAGTAGCATAAGGAATATTAAGTCCTACTTTTCCCTGCATACTCTGAAACGGTCTCTGATTTTTGCAGACAATCTTGATCTGAAGCTGATCAAAATAAAAATTGCTAGCAAAATGTGTTGGTTGCCTTCTCAGGTCTTGATGATAAAACGTGATCTAACATGACATCATATGATTAAAAAACCTCCTTGGGACAAATGCGTATTTCAATGATATAGCTTTTAGGGAACATGAAATCAACAAGAACAAATACACGAGTAAAACTGAGATGACCAGCAGAAGGGCTGACTTGTTATACAGTTCGCTCCAGCTTAGAAGATTACACAAGGCAGCAGAAAACAAAGCAAATTACTAATTGTTTCATTCTTTTAGTTAAATCACTGTGATGCCTAATGAACATTTCTTTTGTGGGGTGTCTAATGGAGTTTTAACAATTCAGATTTCAATTTCCTGAGGAGAGCTCCCCAAATAACATACCGTACTATCTTCAGGGTATTAGTCCTTTTGTCCACAGAGTCTCATAGGTAAGTAGAAATGAACGTTTCTGGTTAAATAAAAAGTAGAAAATAATTCCTCTTTTCAGGCTAAAATGACATTTTTAATTAGCAATGAAAGAGAGAGACATAGGCTTTTTTTTTTTTTTCATTGGATTATGCTCTATTCAAGATTATTTATGATAAAGAGTTGCAGTTCTGGAGTAGATTACGGTTACAAGTGGCTGGTGAGATTGAACTTCAAGTTCAGAGGCTAAGGTATGAGATTGTAATCTGTAGATACATGCCCATCCAGAAATACAGCTATTCTTTCTTATAGTACAGTAGTTTTATTTCTGTTACAGATCTCCCTGCTCTTTTATGCAAAGTTATAAAAAACAAGTGTCAGAACTTAAATTATTTTTCTACTTTAAGTGCCTCTGGAGATTTAGAAGTCAGTTCTGAGAGATATAGAATACCTTCATTTTCAGATACAAACTAGTGCAAATTGGTGGAACACAACACTCAACTGGGTCAGGTGTTTATTATTCCGTTTGTGTAATATTTAATGTTATACATACATAATGTAAATCAAGATGAAGTGATTGGTAAACTAACTGAAAGAACAGTCTCTGCATTATTATTGGCTAGAACTACTGATTACTGAGGTGTTTGATCCATCCTGAAAGCTGAAATGATCACAGAATTTCTTGCTCAACTTTTATGTAGATTTTGTTCTTGGCATAATTTTTATGTGACAAGACTGAATGATGAAAAAGCAAGTAAGAATTCATTGTGGGGCATAAGGAACGTCGCCAAATAAGATACACAATAACTAGAAAAAGTAAAGCCTTATAAAATATTTTGTGTCAGCTTGACACATTTCTTAAAACTACTTACACATCTTTGACAATCCAAACAGTAGGCTGTAACACCAGAAAAAAAGAACAATAAAGAGAAGCCAGAGGAGTATGTTTTTGCTAAATTCTAATTTTTAATCTTGAATGCATTGGGATTAAAATGTCCCCTGTCCTAAATTTTCCTTTAAAATGCTCTTGAATTTATATAAACACACTTACAAATTTTGTTGTCACAAAGTAACTTGGTATTTCTTGCTCCATATTGTAAATCTTTTTTACCATCCAACAATATGTCAAAGTATTACAAAGCTATCATTCAAGTCAATTAATATCCTCATGTCACAGCCTCAGAGGCATTGTTCGTTATGTAACATGACTTTAAGCATTCGTTTCCCTCCCTAGACTGAACTTTCAGATGGATTTTGAAAAAATCTCCTGTGAAAGTGATGAAGTTGAAATACCGTTCAAACAGAAATATTCCTAATGATCCAGCACTGAGTTGATGGCAGAAGAGACACTTTTTTCTGCCACTGCTGCAGCTAAGTCTCCTGTAAGAGTTTTCCACATGGCAGTAAAATGTCTTTATAAATGATACCCTGCCCACAACATCCAGAAGCCAGTTCTAGCCAATATGAAGAACATTTTAACATACATTTGAATTTAAATCCATATGGAAAGCTTTTAATTGCATACTGTAAAATTCCTGTACAACCAACTGATTTATTTCTCTATCCAGTGGATATTTTGTCACCTCTATACAGAGACTACACATGTCCAAAGGTCTCTAGAAATTATGTCCCCTCTTCCCATTCTATTCACGTCTGAGGCAAATATACTTTCACTAGGGAACTCTGTTTCAAGACCATATAATGGTCATAATGATGTTAGCCAGTAGACACCATGGTTGGCTATGGTGATTACTATAGGTATGGTTGTAACTTCATTGCTTAGCTAAATACTCATAGGAACACACATCTCAGCTTAATATTCCTAGATGAAGTTTAAGAAAATAAGAAAGAGGACCTACTATTTATTGAAAGTCCTGATTTTTAAAAAAAAACAACCAACCTTCACTTTTTCTTTTTTTTTTTTTTTTTTTTTCATAATTAAAAGACAGGAGTTTTCCTGTCATGGCAGATGCTTTACAGATGGACAAAGCTCCTATTTTTCTTCTCATATAACCAAATGCCACCAACGTATTTGTTAAGATATGAATAATTATGCTAATGTAATGAGTAGGCAGGTGCAGGAGCAAAATATCTTAATATCATTTATGCAGAAAACTATATAAAACTTCCAAATCATTAATTTTATAGCATTTTAAACACTTTTGTTTGAGATTTCCGAATAACACCTGCTGTAGGCAAAAAATAAATTGGTTCTTGCTACTCTAAGAGGAACATTTGCGGTGGGAACAGTGGTTTAAGTCCCTTCTCCAGCACTAATAAATGAATAACATAAAAACTGTGGGAAGTTTGCTTCTCTATGGAGGTTGGGAATGGGAGCTGCAGTTCATTTGCACTGAAAGGACAGAGGTAGCCAAGTAGCGGGCACTTTGGCTAGGAGGATGGCATGGGTTGGCTACCTGGAATCTCTTCCTTGGCACAAGAGGCTGTTGAGTTACTACCTCAAGAGAGAGGAGATTGCCCAAGTAGGTTTTTTATCCCTTCTGCCCTTGGAATCGGAGGTTTGCATATCCTTTTGTCAGTTAGTAAATCACATTGCATGGATTGAGTGGATTTATTTTCTAATTTTCTTATCATTCAGCATCTGCATCACATGTTATATGCGATGATTACCAAACTTTCCTTCCCAGTTAATTGTTGCTCCAAGCAACATTCATTTAAACCAAGGATTCTATAAATTTAGGAACATTGCGCCATTAGCATTCGCTGAAATTTTACTGATAATTTTTTAGAATGACTTTATCAGTGCCAAGAGCTATGCAAGGGTAGAATTCTAGCTGTGATTTACAATATGTAATAAAACATCCCCTAACAACTGAAATGAAAGAGCACTTCTATTTGTAGCACAGTATATAGTATGTAGGTCCTATCAAGAATGTGATTTGCAGGAGCCAATGATCTGAGGCATTTGCTTGCTTGTGCTAATTAGCTCAGACCAAATTTTGTCTTTAAATGTAGCCCTCAGCAGTGGCAAAGGAATACCCTTTAGGTCACTTTTGGTTATTTGTGTTTTTCCCAGCAAACAGTAATACTATCTTGATACTGCTTGCCTTTTCTTCTGATTAATTGCGATGTTCCTTGGACCAGTTCTGGTATGTTCTGGTGAGTGGGGAACAGGGGCTGACCCCTTTTTACTGGCAGCTAGTAATACTGAACTCCTATGTGTTAGGCATTTGGATTCAGGTTTAGAGAGTTTGCACAAGTTAAGAATTAGGAAGAAATGAGCATGTTTTCTGTTTATTCTATCAATAATAAATTCAGGAGAATTTATAAAATTAGAATACAACAAATAAATGAATTTCAAATGTAATAAGAGAGAATGTAATAAGGGAGGAAGTCTGTTTCCTTTGAGAATGAAAGAAATCTTAGAAATTGAGGAGCCTGATGCCTTAGGGAAAGCTCAGCATGCTATATGACTGAGCTACTTTGAGATACCAGAAGATATATCTCATTGATCAATTCGGTTTGACATTATTAGTCATGTCCTGTTTTCTGTTCTAACCTGAGAGAACACAGAAACTCAGTTAGATACTTCTATCCTGCTTTGATATCAGGATGACTTAATGATGACTTTTGGGGAATTTCTGCTATAGTTTCTTGCAGCCTTCAGATTTGTAAAGCTAGTAGGAGAAAAATGAAGCAAAATTCTGTGATGAAATCAGTGTTCTTTTTTTGGTCACAGCCACCATTCGCTGAAGCTCAGTGGTCTGTGTGGATGTAGAAGAGATCCCTGTAAAGCAACCCTTCTCCTTTACTTGCCATTATGAAGTCTCTGGAGAAAACGATGAGTATTGGGCTTCATTATACAGAAGGAACAGTGATTTTGATCCCTGAGTATCTTTTCAAGATGGTGAGGAAAGGAAATAAATCACAATTCTTAAGTCTTTTTAGGAGCTTATTCCTTCACTAAAAACGGATTCCTACTTGGTTATTTTTCGGCACAGAATTACCACACAGTCAGTTGGTCAGCTGACTTGTTGGTTAGAATGACACTTGTTATGTTTATGTGATTTTTTTTTTTTTTACATTCTGACATTATTTGTTCATTTTACAATATATGTCCTGATAATGTGTGTAGTCAATCCCTAGAAAATGAACAGCTAGGGATTTCACATTTTAACAAACATATTATCTATATTGGCTGCTTAGATATATGAACTTTTTACAAGCCTTTGTAATACAAAACAAATAAAAGATGAATAAAATTAGCTTATGATAATTCATTCATAGCTTTGTGAATTATGCTACTTGAGGTTTGGGATTATTTTGTTTTCCTTTAATTTACATACTGACAAACTTTTTAACAGCATTAGTTAACATCTATCCTTCAGCTTTAATACTCTTTTGTTTCTTTCAGATTCTTTCCTTGCTTTTTACCATTTTATGAACATTTACTCTGCTATATCAAAATTAACATCTGAGAACAGTAATACCGTGTTCTGTAGCCTCTTCCTTCCTGAATTTAAACTGCATTTTGAACTAACCTAACATTACAGTTGCAGTCTGTGATATAAGTAAGGACCATATACTGGAAGTCACCCAAGGAAGCAGTGGTAATGAGAGAATTTTGAAAGTGATCTGAAAATTTCAATGGACAAAACTGTGCAGTGCATTGAGGATAAATAATCATGATCAGCCACTTCAGTAAACAGTCCTATCTATCCATCATACACTACCAAAAAATTTCAGTGTTTAAGGTTCATGAACATGTAGGTTGTTTGGTTGTTGCTTTCATTACAACTTAGTCCGTGAAACCTGAGGAAGACTCGGTGCCGCATTGTTTGGGTCACTGTTGAACAAGTGGTATGAAGGAAAATTTTTCAGAGAATGCAATAACTGAAATGTTCTTTTGCAACACTGTGGGCTAAAACACTCCCTGCTTACTGTATGCTAGTATGATTGTATTTTGAAATAACGTTCACATTGAGACATATGTGAACCCTTATGTTAACCTCATGCCAACAATGGTGAGCTGTATGATAAACAGTCATTTCACTCTGCCATTCAAATAACAAAGAATAAAATGAGTAGGAAGCTGTAGAAGTTCTGTAGCAGTTCAGCATTTTGGCAGATATATTTTCCAGTGTTCTGTGATACATTTTTCCTGTATTTTTATAAGGTCTGCATATTTTACATAGCATTTGTTCTTTCATTCTAATTATGTGACAAGTTTATTCACCCATTTGATCCTCCTCCCTGTATGCATCTTTTAAACTTGTCTGTATTTTACAGGTTTGGTTTACTTTTCCTTTCCTTGAGATTTAAAAAGCAGAATTGATCCAAGGGTATGTTCCAGATAGTCAGTTAGGTCACTTAGTAAGTTTCCCACATGAATTTCTGGATGGATATTATTTCTGGGTAATATCACCTCCAAAATATTTTTCCTTCCAATTCATTTAGTGTCATATGTTGGTAGGGAACAAATTTTTCGTTGGTAGGGATCTCCAAAATCTATGAAAGAATGCTGATTTTTTTTTCTGGTTATGGTGATATTCTTTTATGTGGGATGGAATTTTTAATAAAGGTTGTGTAGAAACTAAAGAGAGACTGAGATGTTTTGTTTTATCTCAGCCAATCCTATGAAATAAGAGAGCTGAGAACTAAGCCATTTTTAATGTTAATTATACTTATGCCTCGGATTCTTTAAGGGTGGGAAAGAAAAAAACTACATATTGCTGGGTTTGCTACTGTGTAATTCTCAAATGTGGATTACACATACCAAATTATAGAATATGTCAGGTTAGTCAAAGTTATTAGCATATTAGGCTTCACTTAGCTTTTCTCTAAATAAGAATCTTTATGTGTAGGAGACATATTCAAAGAGCAACTCAAGTTATATCCACTCTGAATAGATTTTGTGTGATTATCTTTTGCTGAAGTAACCCTGAACAGCATAGATTATACTGTGCAGTGGGGACTCAGTGCTGGTATCTTCTGGGAGAGATAGAGAGTTTATTGTCATGTGTTATGCTGTATTTCACTTGCTTTTCTCTATTTAAAGTGTGAAGCTTCCACTGAATTGCATAGGATTTATTTCTTTGAGATTCTAGATAAAAGCACCAACTTTAAAACGAACTCATGACTTTCACTGAGATGTAAGAAACATCCAGCCTTTGTCCACTACTGCTAATGTTCTTAAATAAAAAGTGCAATTATAGTTACTATATAATGCTAAACCATTTCATAATAAGAAAAACAAACAAACCAAACAAAATTATAATTCCTGCCATCTCACGTTTCCTCTATTTTGTTGGTACTTGCTCTTTTAGTGCCCTCCTGCCTTGAGTTCTTAACATTTCTGTTTAATGATCTTATTTATAGAATCCCCACTCTGGCAATCTGAAAACAGGTTTTAGTGATAAATTCTTTTTAAAGACTATGTGTTCAATTAAATATGTAACCAGATGTTATTGGTATGCTTCCTTAGGAAGCAGCCTTTTTTTTACTTCAGCCACTGGGGATACTCTATTTCCCATCTCACTTTTACTCAATTCTATCAACTATTCACATTTTACAGCCATTACTTTAACTTCTTCCCATGCTAAGTTTCTCGTATCCTTATGTGTACAAATATTGCTCATAAGGCCTTGCTACAATCAGAATAAAAATTACTATTAATGTATTAAAATTCTACTAATATAGCTATTGCAGTAACTATTAATATAATTTTTTACTATCTGTTCAGTATACTTAAACTGAAATAGTTGTAAGAAATAAGTCCAGCTACAAGCTGTCATCTGTACTAGCACTCATACAGATTAAATTCCTTTCTTCCTGTTCCGTTCAGCAGCTGTATAGAGGGTAGTGGCCAGCTGAGGTCCTTTTCCACAGAGCACGTGTAGCTAGGAACAAGACGACATGTCCCCATTAACTGATGCTTTTGCTAATCTTCCCTCTGTTTCTTACACTGAAGTAGTCAAGTTTGTGAATGCTGATATCACTTAAATATTAGTTAAAAAAACCTACAACAACAACAACAAAAAAACCCAAAGAAAAAAACCCAAAACTAATATGGGAAAGGTAGGTATTAGAACGTCTGGGTGATGCGCCTTTCCCTTGGATCCTCTCCTTGCTGTCCTTCATAGCTCTATTTCAAAGCAAATGCACCAATGCATCTGTTTGCAGGCATCTGGTAACCGTTCTGACGCCTGCCGCAGAAGGGAGCACTGATGTGAAGGAAAGTGCACCTGTGTACACCATGGACAGATTTGAATTAGATACAGTTTTTTCCCTTTTGGCGGGGAGGTGGGAAACTCATCTTTTCCAAAAACATTTAAATGAGCATGGAAGAAGTGCAAAATTTCTTCAGCCTGGGTAAAGGAAATGCAATCTGCAGCATTTAGCAAAAATGTCATTAGAGAGAATTCAATAAAAGGTTAACTACTAAATTCATTTCAACTCATGAACAGAAGTGAAGAGCCTTTTTTGTTAATCCCCTTACTGCAGCATAGGTGCTTGCTGGAGAAATTTTTGTCCAGATGTTACACAATGTCCTGGAGTAAAGCATCATTTTTTCTTCCCAGGCTGGTCTAGTTTTATGGTTTTAGGAACAGCTTGAATATGTTTTGTAAAAGTGCAATAGTACCTGAAAAGCTGTATCATCATGATTTAGAGGTTTTTAAAAAATCCCTGTTGTTAATTTATCATAAAACACCATAACAGCATTTTAATGTGCAGTTTCAATGTTATGTTGGTTTTCATGAAACTTTTCTTGTCCTTTTAGGAGACATTTACAGATCTTATAAGAGAATTGAGGCAGCTGCCCTGAGCCTGTCAGTATTACTTTCAGAGGCAGAGGACAATGAAAATAGTATTTCTTTTCAGTCATACAGTGAGTACAGAAATTAGGATTTTCCATTTAAAATACAAAGACCAATTAAAGATGAAATGCTGTTTGAATGTCAGTTGGAAGATATCTTCTGGTATAACAAAAAAGAAAAGGTGTTTTTGATGAAATTTTGCCTTACTGAAGTTAAAATCCAACAAAATCATATGCTGTGACTTTAAAGCAAAACACTATCCGTTAGAGGCTTTATCCTTGGTGATGCTAGGTATCTTCTTAGAGGTGCTGAACTCCTTCAGTCATGATAGAGTGTTTTAATGACTACTACAGGCTTGGGGAAGAGTGGCTGGAAAGCTGCCCGGCAGAAAAGGACATGGGGGCTTTGGTCGACAGCCAGCTGAATATGAGCCGGCAGTGTGCCCAGGTGGCCAAGAAGGCCAACGGCATCCTGGCCTGTATCAGAAATAGTGTGGCCAGCAGGAGCGGGGAGGTGATTGTTCCCCTGTGCTCGGCACTGCTGAGGCCGCACCTCGAGTCCTGTGTTCGGTTTTGGGCCCCTCACTACAAGAAAGACACTGAGGTGCTGGAGCGTGTCCAGAGAAGGGCAACAAAGCTGGTGAAGGGTCTAGAGCACAAGTCTTATGAGGAGCGGCTGAGGGAACTGGGGTTGTCTTGCCTGGAGAAAGGGAGGCTGAGGGGGCGAGACCTTATGGCTCTCCACCTACCTGAGAGGAGGCTGTAGGGAGGTGGGTGCTGGTCTCTTCTATCAAGTAACTAGTGATAGGACAAGAGGAAATGGCCTCAAGCTGCACCAGGGGAGGTTTAAATTGGATATTAGTGTATTGGGTCTGGCTGAGATGGAGTTCGTTCTCCCCATAGCAGCCCTCACAGTGCTCTGTATGTGTAGCTAGAATGGTGTTGGTAACACAGCAGTGTTTTGGCTACTGCTGAGCAGTGCTTGCACAGCGTCAAGGCTGTCTCTCCAACATTCCCCCCCCCCCACCGCACTGGCAGGCTGGGGCTGGGCAAGATCTTGGGAGGGGACACAGCTGGGACAGCTGACCCAAAATGACCAAAGGGATATTCCATACCACATGATGTCAGCTCAGCTATAAAAGCTAAGTAAAGGGAGATGGAAGGGGGAGCATTTGTTATTTTATGTTTGTCTTCCGCAGCAACCACTACAAGTACTGAAGCCCTGCTTCCCTGGAAGTGGCCAGACATCGCCTGCTGAGGGGAAGTAGAGAATAAAATCTTCTCTTGTCCTTTGCTTTCGCTTTATTAAACTGTCCTTATCTCGACCCATGAGGCTTTTGTTATATTTTCTCTCCCCTGTCCAGTTGAGGAGGCGGAGTGATAGAGTGGCTTTGGTGAGCACCTGGCATCCAGCCAGGGTCAACCCACCACAATTAGGAAAAATTTCTTCACCAAAAGGGTTGTCAAGCATTGGAACAGGCTGCCCAGGGAAGTGGTTGAGTCACCATCCCTGGAGGTATTTAAAAGATGTGTAGATCGGGTGCTCAGGGACATGGTTTAGTGGTGGACTTGGCAGTGCTAGGTTAACAGTTGGACTCGATGATCTTAAAAGTCCTTTCCAACCAACATGATTCTATGGTTCTATGGAAAAAAAAGCTGTGGTTTTTTTTATGCGTTAGATTGGGCCTAAGAAAGGATGCAGGTAATAAGATACGGGATGGCCAAATAACAAGAAAGTCATACAATTTAGTAGTGCAATACATGACTCTCATTCTATGTGTACTTTTCTTTACCTTTATTCCATGTATATAGTGCTGAATGTTGAACAGGTTCTAAAATTAAATTACTTCTTTTTCTAAACGAAAGTTTTCAATTATTATATCTATTACTGTATAGTACAGAGCTATTGTTTACATGTTGTTTGCACTTAGTGCACTTTAACCTGGTTGAGACTTCATTGTAACCATCTTTTGTACAGACCCAGAGTCAATAGTAGTTCCTGAAGTTTTATTTTAAATTAGAATTTTAGTTATCTATTCTAGGTGATGGAATAAAACTGCAGTTCATGGCTTTGCTGCAGGAAAATCACAAGTCGTTCAAGTGTCTCCCCCATTTTCAGAACTGCTTACCATATAATACCTTGTTCATGTGCCACCTAAATTCAGTAATTTTGTAGTCTTCTGTGACTAGAAAAGGATGAGAAGTGTCATGGCAAAATGTTCTGTGAGTGACACAACATATGAATGGGATGTGAAAATTTGAATTTTTCCTCATCTTCATCTTTACCTTGGTTTTAAGCCACAGTTTGTTTCTGTCTTGCCATATTTGCAGAAATTAGTGAGATTGCCTTGCTGGATTTTGTTTAAACAAGGACTTACTCTTGAAAAAAAGGCTGATTTAGAAATAATTAGGAAAAAGAAGAGATAAAATCAGCCTGCTGGAGTTTGAGACATCTCAAAAATGAACCTGAATTATAATTTTTGAAGAAAGTTGTATTATTGTGCTTAGAATATTTTGGTGCCCCCTGGAGGGTAAGTACAGCTTGAGTTATGTCTCCAAAAAGGAAACAGCTATGGCTTTTTTGTTTGTTTGTTTTCATGGTTGCTAGATCAAGCATTTGGGCAGCCTTATTACCCTACTGCTAAAAATGCTGAGGAATAACTGAGGGAACAATCCAGAAGAGCTTACTGAAATATTATTTTTAACTATTGTTTTTACTGTAATAGGACTCAAATGTTTCTTCCAAGGACCAGTCTTCCCATATAATAAGAGGTATAATATATCTCTCAAACAATAAGAGCAGAGAAGAAATAGCATCTCCTTCTTCCTTTCAGCACACATTTTTCCTGCAGGGGTCTTATCTTCCTTTGAGAAAAACACAGCAAGCTTCACTGACATTTTGCAAAAATGGTCAGTAAAAAATTATTCTGGTTAGGTCTAATCACACTCTTAAAGAAATGCCAACGATGTGCTCTATTTTATAGAGTCTGTTATTCCGAAGCCCTTATACATCACAGCCACATTGATATTTATTGCTTTATACCTTAGTGTAAAGGGAGAGATCTGGTTATATAATTGCAATTTTGAGTTTTCTGTAAGTACAACTTGCAGGGTGGCATTCTGTAGCTATTTCTTGAAGTTAAATAAAGAGCAATTCATGGGGCCTGGAAATCTAGAATCTTCTGTGACATCTTCTGCTTTTGTCATCTAAGTTGGCTTTAACTCCTCTTCACTGCAAATGGAAACATTTGGTCTAGAATTGTAATAGATTAGTTGCAAAAGTTATAAAATTTTGGCTTAACTTCCTATTTCTTGACCTACAGAGGAAAAAACCCTTTGATTGGGTTGACCAGTCACGCATGTATTCATTAGATTTTGGAAACTTTTAGACTCAAATAAGTACAAATTCTTACAAGGGCTTGTATTTGAATCTTAAAAATAATACATTCCCATAAGGGAGACATCTGTTCAACCGCATCATTTTCCAGAATGCAGAATTTCTCAGAGTTTGTAAATTGGTACTATGTGGTAAATTCCTCCATGTATAATATATGAATCAAGATATGATCCTGAAGTTTGTGGGAGGTTTCCTAAAGTTGAAGGTTAATGCAAAGTGGGAGCAAGCACCTAATTGTGTTGCTGAGCTTTTTTAATTGGCAAAGTTTTGAATAAAACATAACATAAAGACCCAAACCACACAGTTGACTAATCCTTTCAGTACTGTTGGGGCAAAGAAATTGTATTACTAAGGATTAAATATGAATAAATACAGCATATCATAAATTGTTATATTTAAACATTTAATGTAACAGCTCAACAATACAGAGAAAAATTAACTGGAAACTTCCTCTTTAAAAGCATGCAGCTGAAAATATCAAACCCAAATCCCCCAGCATTAGTGGAAATGCTAGAGAAAGTCTGCCAAAAGGGGGACCTTTGCTGAATACACACTGTTCAGATCACAGCAGGGCCTGTTATTTATGCTAGTTAAGTGGCACGGCTGTTTGCTTGAAAATGCAAGCTCTTTAATGTATTGTAGTTTGGAATATGAAATACCAACTATTAGCGTAGTCCTGCAGTGATAACTCTAATCAACCTACCAAAGGAGCACTGTAGAAACATACTATTCATTGAACATGAAATATGACCGGAGAGGAACGAGAATGGTGCATGTTGATCTGACTACACAAAACGTTTCAAAAACGTAGTCTTTTTTTAAAGAAGCAAGGCACAAGAGTCCTACTGCTCTCAGCTGCATTATTTCTGGTCCAGAACAGTTGCCTTGAAAAATGTTGACCCACTTTTAAAATCATGAAATCATCAAAGTCAGCTTTGACAAAGGAAGCTGAGACAGTGCACAACTCTATTGCTAAAAAAATAAATATAAAACCAAGTCATGGTGCCTGAGTCTCTATTTCTCAGCAAATTCATCCTTACCACAAAGATGGTGTGGTTTGCAAGAGGTAAGAATCAGGATGATATTCCACTTGTAAGAAGAAAATACAGGAACTCTGATAGCTTTTCCTGAAATAACATAAAATATCTATGTCTTACTGGACTCACCATTAGTATCACAAAATCAAAAATGGTAAAAACATCTACCTTTTGCCTCAAATTTGTATCTACTCTATCAATAATCATATTCTCACTTCTGGTGCAGAGCCTCAATACTGTATATTCTTTGTCCATGAATGTTGGACCTAAAAAATGAAGGAAATACATAGTAAAGTTTAAAAATCTGTTTATACTACAGAAAATGTAAGAAAAGTTCAAAATCTTGAATATGGATAGTGTAAAAAATAGATTGACTACAGGTACTTTACTGTACTCTAGCAGTAAACTGCAGACTAAACTTTAACTCAGTAAATTTAGTGGACTAACTCAGTAAACTAGCAGTAAACTCTGGCAAATTCTAGGTACAAACTCTGTTCCAAGAAATATAATAATCCACTTCAAGTTTTTTCCTTCTAACCACAGTTTACTACTGTTGACGAGTTTACAGACTACTTGTATGAAAATAAAGTTCAGAGAAAATTTATATAAATATATATGGGTGTTAAATTTAACTTTATCACTTAATTTTTATATGTATTGAGCTTAGATAACCTTCATTAGCAGTACTTGAAATAGGCAAGCAAGAACCAATCACATTTATTCATACTGCACGTGAGCAGTATTGTAGAAAGGATCAAGGTACTTGGTGTTTCTAGCCACAAACTAACCACGGCAGAGCCCTGACTGTGCTAGGAGCCCTTAATGATGCTGCCCAGTCTCACCTGGGGGCCCAGCCACATCCTGACCACTTAAGCTCAGCCCTGGGCCATCAGTTCCCTTCCCCTCCCCCTGAGCTGTGATGAGGGGAAGTAGTCTCCAGCTCAGTCCAGAACCTTGTTGTTCCTGACCTCTGGTTTGACTTTTTGACTGGACCTCAGACTGGCCTTGTCACCCTGAAGGTGCCTGATGACCTGGGCTCTGGGCAGACTGTCTGCCCCCTCTCTGGCCAGCCTGCTCGTGATGGGATGGACCCTGGGCGGTGAGGCTCCCTGCCCTGCCCTGCCCTGCCCTGCCCTGCCCTGCCAGGTGGGTTATCGCTCCGAGTCCCACAGAGAGCTGCAAGCCATTGCTGCTCCCCGGTAGCCCGTAACTGAGATTGGAGTAATCTCAAAATCCATAAACTACATGAAGTAATCATTGCTGTCCCTCCCCCATGAATGAGAGTCTCCTCTTAGGGGACAAGGCTGACATTCACAGGATCACAGA
Organism: Aquila chrysaetos chrysaetos; assembly: GCF_900496995.4. Lineage (NCBI taxonomy): Eukaryota > Metazoa > Chordata > Aves > Accipitriformes > Accipitridae > Aquila > Aquila chrysaetos. The sequence goes on from NC_044012.1 coordinate 9,248,927, forward strand.
ATGGTTGAGGTTGGTAGGGGCCTCTGGAGGTCATCTTGTCCAACTCCCCTGTGCAAACGGGCCACCTAGACCAGGTTGCTCTGAACTGTGTCCAGATGGCTTTTGAACAGCTCCAAGGACAGAGATTCCACGGCTTCTCTGGGCAGTCTGTTCCTGTGCTTAGTAAAAACTGACTCATTCACTTTATTCATGCATTTTTCAAAATTTTTGTTTTAGTTTAAATCCAGATATTGTTGTGTTTAGAGATTTGATTCCATGGTTACAGCTGCTTGTTGACTTCCATGTTGATATTTCAGAGATTATTAGGTATAATTGTAAGAATGTCAATTAGTCATTGGTATTATCATGTTTGAACATACAGCAATTAGATACTATTAAAATAATTTAACATTTCAGAACACTTATAATATGACCAGGAAATTACTAATTTGTAATGCTTGTGTATCATGGTTTGCTTTATTTTTTTAGTGTTATGTGTAAAGTAAATAAGTTTTGGATCATCTATTTATTTTTTTATAAAAAATTGTCTGGTAGGCACTATCAAAATAAAGCCAGTATTCTAGGATTCTTTATTCTGAAGCAAGGTAATGAAGTTGTTGTTCTTATTTTTAATGTATGCAAATGTATGTTTAAGGGCAAAAAATGACAGATTACATGAACACCATAGAAACCAAGGGTGGAAGTTTTTTATTCCACCAGTACTTCTGACAGGTGCCTGATAGCTTCCAGGGTTGAAATTTTGGAACAGGAGTGAAGTGCCAAAGACTGAGGAAAATCCTGGATAAAATATCATCACAAAGAATTCCACCAGGATGATAGGGCAGTTATGGAGCTGAACATGCAGCTGAGATAATTATTCACCTATTCTAGAACATTTTTTTTTTAATTTTTATTTTGTTTCTAAGGAATTGAGGATTATGTGGTCATTCTGCCTGTATCTAATAGGTTCTTTCTCTTTCCACCCTCTTGTCATCCTAACCAATGACACATGAACCCTTGGGCCAAGTTCAAGTACCTTAAAAATTGGTAGGAATTTTGACCTTCCCTTAATGAATGTTTCATATGAATGATAGAAAAGTGGGGTCATCCAACCAAATGACTGTAAATTGCTCTTTGTAGAATGACTTATTCCTGCTAAAGAAACACTTTAAAAAATAAAACTGTGAAAGTACAGACAAAATTAAGTGCAATAAGCAGTTGAATTTCTTTCATTTGTACAACTGCTCCTGTTGACCATTGGGCAGCATAACGTGCATTAAAATTCAGCCTCCCAGAAGGGGTTTGTTCAGAGATTGCTCATTTGAAGGCTACTGTAGCGAATACCTGCAAATCTTTTCCCTTTAAAAAAAATACTTGTTATTTGAAAAATAGTCGTAAAGTCATATGACTTCCATTTGTTGGAAGATTTTCTTCTGGTAAGGTCACACTTAATGTCTCTTAAAGACATGTACACTTTGAAATTTATCAACTAACAGCAGCCACGTTAATGAAGTTAAAACCAACGTGGGTGCTGCGCTTTTGGTAAAAACTGTTGATAGCACAGAACAGATTTTAAGCTGTGAAATGGGGAACCTTAAGTGTGTTTAGATAGGACAAGATAAATAGAGGTTAGCTAGCAGGAAGAAAACATCTATAAATGATTTCTGAAACTCAAGAGTATAGGAGCTTGGCTTTTAGAATTTTTTCTTCTCATTCTTTCACATAGACTTTGTTAGAACATGGAGAAGACTTCATTGCAAAACTACTTCTGAAGCAAAGATTTTTCCATTTTAGTGGCAGTGAGACCAGCTTTTATTCTGTTTGCTTATGTATAACAACTGAGACTAAAATAGTGTTTAACTAGACTGTTTGGTTTTCCATATATCAATACAAGTTTTCTTTGGTTACGTTCCATTGGCTCCGCCCCTGAATTCAACTTTCTTTGCTATGCTGTGCTTTAATCTGCTGCTTCTTCAGATTAAAAGATATTATTCAGTGTGATTGAAAAAAAAAAAAAAAAAGCAGTAATGTCACTATTTGAATTATATTTTCATGAGGGCACAGAGAGGTGGTAACTTATTCAAATTCTGCCTAACTTTACTACTGTTCATTACAATGAAAGAAATCAATACCATTGTCCACCCTCACTATTTTCCATGAAACAGTTTCAAAAAGAGTACAAGAAAACACAGGAGATGAAGCAAAGGAAGACCTAATAACTGAAATAAACTAATTAACCTCCTGGACATACAGAAATTACTTTCTAGTAGTTATTCCTATTGATCCTTTAAAAACAACTCCATCTGGGAAGAAACTGATAACCAGAAATACTTGTGGTCGTCCCCCCCCCCCTTTTTTTTTTTGTAAGAATGACTTACCTCAGAGCTGATATCGTGTGGATTGCTTTTAGTTTTAAAAAGTCAGCTGATGATTGACTAATGCCCTCATATAGAAAAATGCTAAAAGGAATTTGAAGCACAGTGTCTTTGGTTAGGAATAGAATTTTGGTGCCTAGTTTTAAACAAATCTTTCAATATTTTCTCCAGTTTCCTGAATTGGGATGACTTTGCCCTCCAATGTATTTACTTGTTTTTTTTTATGAACCTTGCTATTAGAGCCAAGTGAAAAATTCATATTCTGTCTCCACAAGTATTACAGTATTTCAGGGTTTATTTTTATCCTAAATTTTAACAAGTATTGCAGTTAAAATATTTTTATGTGAATGAAAAGAGTTAAATGTCATTTGAAAGATACTAGATTTGTTGAACTGATAAACACACTTCATTAAAAATAAATCTTGTTGTCTGGTATTATTGTAACTTTGGTTATTGCATGTCTTTACTCTTTTTACTTTCTCTATTATTTTGCAAAATGTTACTATTTGTGAAAGAGTGAAGGATGGTTTCAGTTTTAATTTAGAGAGAATGCCGTGACCCTCCTTTGACAAAAGGCAGACCTGTAAGCAGTCAAGATTATTTCATTATTTCAGATCATCATTACCTGACTCCGAGCACCTAAGCTTTGTGACATGCCTGGGAATGCTCCAGTAGCCATATGGTGCCATTTCATACAATCAGCTCAGAGCAGGTTGAAACAGTGTCCAGCTGTTTAATTTATGATACTTGAATAATTTAGAAGAAACTTCAAGCAGTTCTAGAGTTCTAGGTGCTTTTTGAATTTGAGCCTTTTTTGTGGCAAATTGTCTGAATTCAATTCTCGTACTGTAGACAGTTGTGGTCAAGAGTTTCTTGGCTGACAGGTTCGTCATCGCAACAGTTCCTGTCGTATTTATAATGGCATTTTTAAACAGTATTTCTTCAAGGTACTATTATAGCTGATGGACTGGTATTGATCAGTGACTGACATTTACTTAGAGCCACATATTCACAGTTTCAGTACTACTCTATAAACATAAACAACAGTGTTAATGTTTGTGCAGCCAAGTATTTAAAGATACAGTGCAGTGACCTGATGAAAAAGCCACTTCAGGGATCACCCAAAAGGGATGTTAATTGATTAGTAGATAAGCTAAGATGCTGCTGAGGAGACATTCCAAAATTCTGCATTTCAAAATGGAAACCCATTGAAATAGATGCTTTTGTTAAAATTCTACTAAGTACAGCCAAATTTTACTGCATTGTGTTCTTAAATGGGGTATTACAAGTTCTAAACCTGTTGAGATTACGAGCGATAGTAAAAAACACAGAGCAGCATTAGTCCTTCTGGAGACACCACTTCACCTAATGGTGAGGCTTTCTCTTTAGATTCTTCTGCTATCTCTTGGTTTTAGATACATGAATTGATGACGGTTCCTGGAGCCCAAATTATGTTGTCTTTTGTTCTTCTCCCAGTATATCTGTGAAGCTGTAGAGACTTTGACATAAGTTTATAATATCATGGTGGTTTTGTTTTCATAATCTTGCCATAAACAGTGACACAAGGTGGCAACCCGTTGGTAGTGCAGTATAATTTAATCATGCCTTTAGTCGTTTGGACTACCAGGGCTTTGCTTTGGCTGTATGCTTCCTAGGCTTACTCTGGCGAGCACTGTATGCTCACTTTCAGGCAGCAGTTCTTTCCTCTTACGTGAGGTCAAGCCACCCTTCACACCTGTGACTACAGCTAGAAATCTTTGTGCCCTTTCCTTGTTAACTGGGAGTCATGTGAATTGTCTGTACACGGACTTTACCTTTTCTCCATTGTATATTATTTTTATAGAGTTCTTTGTCCATATGAATATTTCTTTTGAATCACTGCTACTACTTTTACCACCTTTGCTGTGCTTGCTCTACTGGTGCTCTTGAAAATGAGGCTGAAAGTACAACAGAACAGCTTTTCCTAAATGTCAGACTTGTAATATTTGCTGTCGTGTAGCTTCGATAGGATCAAAGGATTGTTAACAGTTAAGCTTCATTCTGAAATGGGTAACTTCATTTATTTATAAATTTCTGATTGCTTTGTCAAGGATTTGTTCTGAGGCTTGTAGTCTTATGTTTTGTCACAGATCTTGGTTATGAGTTAGTCCCTTTAAGGGTGCCCAGTATCCAACAGATGAACTAATTGATTTTTTTTTTGTTGTAAATGATTCCCTACCTTTTTTAGATGCTACTGCAGCTTATTTTTTTGTGTTTATGCCACTTAGGTGTTTATAATATAGTTTTGTAATTATCCTGTTCTGCTCAAGTTTACTATAGAAGTAAGGGCCTTAGTATCTGCTTTGTCAGTGACAAGGAACTATTTTGACAATTTTACCTTTCTTTCCCTGGTATTTACTCATGACAGATACAGTGTAGTGTGCCATTTAAACCTCCTCCAGTTGTTCAGTGTGCTACAGTTTAAAATCAGGTATAATTTTTTTTGTAATTCCCTTCTTGTGGTTGGTTATGTTTTAATTTATTTGACAGTATTTTATGGTACAGCATGGCTCAGCACCATTCAGAGCTATGGAATCAGAGGTCTGCACTTTTCCTAAAGTCATGTTACGTAGAGTCTCATGATTCTTCCACAACAAAGAAAAGCTTTTGGTTTTGTTATTTTTCTATAGAATATTCACATCTAACTGAAATATGGATTTCACAGTTCAAAGCTACGTAAACGGCAATATATGCTCCTGTAGCTATGTTTTATTTTATTTGCAATTGCATGATGAGTTTTGTGCCGAAACAAGTGAGTTGTATAAGATTCAGCCGTTTTCCTCTATCAGGTACTGCATGCAGAAGAATAGAAGAAAATTGAATGTCTACTGGGGAGAGGGTGTGTGGAATTACTGGAACCATTTTAATCCTAATTGCTTCCTAGCAGCACTAGCACGTCTATAATGATAAATCTAACACAATTGGGTACAACAACAATAAAACAAGTAATTCCAATCATATAAGGCTGGCAGTAGTTTTGAGGTCATTTTCTGCAAGTTGATCAATAAGAAGTTCACATCATATAATCCACATTAAATTTATTCCTGTAATACATCTTAACTTCAAGTGTAGCAGTGGTTAATTGCTAATCCATATTCATTGAACAGAACAAATGAGGACAGCAGGAGTAGATACTGCGTGTACCATCACATCAAATGTGTAAATTCTGAGCCCAGTTTTTCATTGATATCACTTGTGTTTGTCTATCTTCTGTCCCCATGATTTCAGAAAGTCTTTAGAGATTATCACACAGTTTGACTGACTACATTTGTTGCTTTTATTGACAATGCCTAGTATTTGCATAGACATTAATTAGACATTTTGAGTTGTATATATCTTCTTGATTGTAGTTATTGTTGATCATCAGAATGTGCTTGCATTTTAAAAGATTGGTTGTATTTTAGTAATTACTTCTGTAGAGCACCCTTTTAAATCTATATTTCTTTCATCTGTAACATATTAAACTTCCAATTGAAGCTCCCGGGTTGTTCTTGGCATAGCATACATTTCATTTTAAGGTTCACCTCTGAGCACAGCATGCTGGGTTTATCATACGGTTTTTAGGGCTTAATCGAAAACCCATTGAGGTTGACATTAAAAAAAAGCCTCTCTTTGACTAGTCAGCTTTGGATGATGTTCCTGGTCTTTGCCCTAACGTGTATTATTCACAGGTTGATCCCAGTTGGGTACAGTTTTGTCAAGTATTTGCCAAGTAGCTTATGTATTTCAGCAAATAGATTACTCACCATGTATAGGGATACATGAATCATTTTCTGAATTATTTTTTGTTCACTATTGCTGTTGCTTGATTTGTAACTGAAAATTGTTTTAGTTTTCTACTTGATAATGATTTGAGCTTTTAATAGATGAGGAGCAAGAAATCAATCATAGTAAGCCATAAGCAAATAATGAATATTCTTACCCTTGTAGAAATATTTTTCCTCTGAAGATGACACAGGTATTTATATGAAGAACTGCATTCTCCAGAATTGATTAAAATATAAGACTGATTTATATGAATTTATGTGGATCTCCAATACTGCTTGTATTTGCAATCCATGTCTTATACTATTCAGCTCCCATTTTGTCTGTACTTCTTTCCATTAATAGAAATTGAATTAAATGGAATACTGTTAATGGAATTAAAACCATTAAATACATGTAAGATTAATCCATTTAAAATATTTATAATAAAATATGACATAAACTAGTATTTACATTTAAAATTCAAGACTTGATTCTCCAAAACCTAGTAAGAAAAGAGACTTCTTATTTGGACAAAGAGATGAAGAGGAGCTGATTTGTTATGGCCAGATAAATAAGAAAATGGAATGTTTTGGCTGGGGGATTAACAGAGGCTTTAAGGACGAGATTTTTTTAAAATAAAACAATGCGTTCCCTTCTGAGTTTAAAAGAGCAAACATTTTTCTGGTAGAAATGTTTCTCAGGTGGTCCCACTTCTGATACTCTACCACGCTCTAAGTTTAGGAAAGTTTTCTTTCTTTCTTTCTATGACAAAAAGTATCTAATACTTTTAATGATCACAGTATTTTTGTATAGTCTGATTAAGGATTAATATTTACCACCACATACTGTCATCACAAGCAAAATTGCCATGTCCAAACTTGAATTTAGTACCTAATTTGGTATGCAGTATAATTCTATAAATATGCTAGCTCATGCCTAAATTGCAATTTTGTTTATGAATCACACATAATATCTTCCCTGAGCTGGGTATAAAGCAAATCTGGAAACAAAAATTAAGCAGACTTCATTTTATTATGCACTTGGACTAATGTAATAGGAAGTATAATTACATAATATCTCATCCACATCTGTGACAAGATACACATGAGTTGGCAAGCGCCAACAGGCTTGATGATAGCAGTGATCTTTGGGGGCAGGGTGCAAGTGCCCAGGTTCTACTGAAAAAGGAGTCCCTCAGAAAGCAGCCTTGTCTTGGAAAGACAGGGGAAGATCTTGGAGAAGTAAGAGGAGGCCCACAGGCGCTTTGTCAGTACTCTGTCGGTGAAGATTTTAGAATGGATTTTAGAAGGCTTTAGAATGGAATTTTTCAAATATTGATTTGATGTGTTGAATATAAGAATCTCTTGTTTGCATGAGAACAGATTTAATAAATTGGAGAATCTATAGTTCACGACTGTTTGTAGTACCACATAGATTGCACGGCCTACAGGTCTTTGTGCTTACTTTTTGAATGCAGCAGAAGCATATACTTTGTAATACAAAGTCATCCTGTATTTTCATTTGAAATGCTGGTTCTAAGTATATTTTCCATGAGTCCCTTGGATTATAATTAGCGTGGCTACATTCCTTTTTTTCTGTTTCTTGTCATCCAAATTTTTTAATGATTCATTAGGAGTAGGAAGTTTTCTCAAGTTTCAAGACTAGATGGATATCTAAACATGTGCTATAGTTGAGTCAATAAGCAGTACCACAGAACAAACCACAGAAATCAAACCACATGATTAAAATGGTACCTGTGTCCTTAAATCTGTGAAAAGGTTAATGAATTTGTAATAATAGTGTTGTGACTGGACTTGAGTTGGCATAACCTGAATTTGGCAAATGGGAAGACGTTACATCCATCTTGCATTGGAACAGTGAGGTTGTGGCTTACATTGTGCACTTTGCCTCAAAACTATGCACATAAATATTCTATGAAGATAAAATCTACATTGTCTAGGGATGGAGTGTTGCATAGTACAATATTTTCTGTTTCAAAAGGATGTAAGTATTTAGCGTCATTCTGACCAAGTGGAATCACAGTATAACAAAAGTTTTAACTTTTGTTTATTATCATTTCCTCCTTCTTGGGGCATGTGAACCCTGCCAATATTTATAATTTTGGAGACTGTGTTGAAAAATTAGTTTTAGATGAATGGCACTTTTAATACTTAACAGAATTTCAAATTTATTTTACTTTCTTTTGACAAGCATTCAGGAATTCCCTGAAAGCAGACAATATAATACAGAGAGCAAGTCTGGTTTATGAAGCTTAATACAGAAGTTTTTATTAGACTTTTGCCCTGCTGTGAAGCAAATCATTGCTAGCTTCAAAAATTATGACCTAAACTTCTCAAAATTCCAGTGAAATTTGACTTGACTGTGTTTGGTTTTGAGTGAAGAGATGGAAACATATGTTGTATGATTTGAAAATACAACGAATATGTTGCTTACTTTAGGTAGAAGTAATTTGGGAGGCAGGAGACTGATGATATGTGGGATTCCTAATAAGATGAATCTCTTTTTCTCTTCTTTTTTTCTTGTTTGAAAAGGACACTGAATTTATACTTCCACTACAGTTCATGAAACGAGACTCTTACACTAAGTTTTTTTATTCAAATATTCCTTATTTTGTAATGACTGTCCATACTGTTAGAAGATACAGATCATATAAAGAAAATGGAAATGACAAATGAAACTACAGTACAGTACAAATGTCAATACAAGACAATTTGCTGTTAACTTTCTCAGAATGTATGAAGCATATATTGCCGTATCTGATTTGTTGTACTCTGCACTACCTAGGAACTTTACCACAGGGAAGAATACAATATAAATGAATTCTTATGGAAATGATAATGAGAATAGAATGTATTACAAAACTTATCTATATTTCTATAAAACTACTAATGTAACTATAATTGACAGAATAATATGTTATAGTTTATTGAAAGGTTTGCTATACATCTTCTGAGTGACTATATTTGAGAAAATGCTGTTAGACTAGATACTTTTATTACCATCATTTGTAGGTTTCCCTTAAAACCTATCTGTAACACCTACTTTTCTTGATATTTCTCTGGGGCATTAGTTTTCACATTACACTGCACTTTACACAAAATAAGCAAAACTTCAAACTTTCAAATTTCAAACCTGCCACGTCCTCTTTGTCCTTTTCTTCTTGCATTGAGATATAACACATGGTTTCGGTTTAGCTGAGTGATGTGCTTTGATGCCAGGCTCTGCCCTCGTGAAATTCTGGTAGCTTTGCTTTCGGAATCTAGCCTGTGCTACATGTTCCAGGGAACAGTGAAAACCACCATAGTTGTGCTTATAGAATAATTTTCGTGATGTGATAATATTAATAATACAGTGATAAAGGTCCATGTGTTTGGCCTTGCCCTTTTCTGCATTCATCAGTGCCAAAATTACATTTTTTTTCCTTTCCCAGTAGCTTTCTGTTTGTAATGTGTTCTTTCAAACTAAAGATAAAAATTGATTACTGGGCATATCAGACTTTGTTTATACCTACCAAAATGGAATATATTCTCGGCTCTTGTCTTTCTCAGAAGGCACTTTCATAATGGCATTAAACCCAGCACACACAACAAAGTGTGTGACTTGCATGTAAATTATCCAATATGAATTAAGAATACAATCAACAATTTGGCGGCTCTGCAAATTAAAAAGTGTAAACTGTCTTCAGACCTTGGCAAAGCATTTGTAATGAATTGGGACCTTGACTTTACTTTGAGACACTTCTACATTAAAAGAAGTTGCATTTTTATTTATAGCTACTGTCATGGTTTAACCCCAGCCAGCAACTAAGCAGCACACAGCCGCTCGCTCACTCCAGCCGGGTGGGATGGGAGAGAGAATCAGAAGAGTAAAAGTGAGTTAACTCCTGGGTTGAGACAAAGACAGTTTAATAGGTAAAGCAAAAGCCGTGCACGCAAGCAAATCAAAACAAGGAATTCATTCCCCACTTCCCACGGGCAGGCGGGTGTTCAGCCATCTCCAGGACAGCAGGGCTCCATCACGCCTAACGGTGACTTGGGAAGACAAACGCCATCACTCCCAACGTCCCCCCTTCTTCTTCTTCCCCCAGCTTTATGTGCTGAGCGTGACGTCATACGGTCTGGGATATCCCTCGGGTCAGTTGGGGTCAGCTGTCCCGGCTGTGTCCCCCCCCCCCAACACCTTGTGCCCCCCCAGCCTCCTCGCTGGTGGGGTGGGCTGAGAAGCAGCAGAGGCCTTGGCTCTGGGCGAGCACTGCTCAGCAGTAACGAAAACATCTCTGAACTATCAACACTGTTTTCAGCACATATCCAAAACATAGCCCCATACCAGCTACTGTGAAGAAAATTAACTCTATCCCAGCCAAAACCAGCACAGCTACTCAGTGAAGCACAGTGAGATGAGCTAAAATTCTGCTAAGGGGAAAAAAAGGGGTTTAATAGGTTACTAAATATTTACAATGACCTTTGAAACCAAGTGTTTGCCTGATCAGTTCTGTGGGTAGGAACAAGTACTTCAGTATTTTTTGGTCTGAACCTGCATCTCTGGTGAATGCAGTTAAAAACAATGGGCAAAATGGTGTATAATTGGCGTAAAGAGCAGCTTTTACGAATGATGGATTTGTGCTTGAAAAGAAAGTCTTTATATCAGGTCCACATGTTAAGTAAAATAAATTTTTAAGATTTTTCATTTTGTCAAGGAAAAAAGCACAATGAATTTAGCATGATCCAAAACCTCCTTTTCTTACTCCAGTATTTCTCTTTCTTTTTCCAGTGGGCCAACTGAATAAGCATGCATCTTTAATGGTAACTACAGCAGCTCTGTTAGCTTCAGTAACAACTTTGAGAAATGTACTAATTCCTACAGCAGAGTAAGAAACATATTTAGGGTTCAAAGCTAGTGAGAAAACCAACATCAGTCAGAAAATAGAATGTCAGGATCTAATGCCAGATCCTGGAACTGTCTTACTCAAAAGGATTTTTGCTGATCTCGTGCTATTCCTGTACAGTATATACAGTACAGGATATATGAACAAGCTTTTGCAGTAGGTTTTATATTACAGTGACTATGTTTGGTTGAGGCTACTGCCTATGTTGTATTCTTTCCCCAGTCTGCCTTGTTTTATAACAACTGAATCTTACTGAAGAAGTAAAGGAACAATTGATGAGTTACTCAGTCTTATATGGAAACCTAAGGACACTTGAATTGTTGATACACCAGAAAACATGAAATTGAGAATACAGCTGGCACACTTCTAGCTATGTTTACTCTAAGGCAAATACTTCTTCAGCTTATTTGGAACTATAATGTCCAACAAAACCAGCATATTTCTAAAACATATTATCTTGCTGTATTAGAAACAAAGTCTTGGTGGTTCTTCATAAGAGAAATTTCTTCTAGCTCTCATTCTAGGCATATAAAAGACTGTATACTACTAGCTGTGTTACATCAAGATTTGAAATTTCAGCCCCTATCTTACATAGAGGATTTCTGTGGCATAGCTAAAAAACTGCTGTGAGTTGGTTTTTTTTTTTTTTTTTCCTTCTATTGGAAAGAATGACAAATGTGATTCTCTAGTAGAATATAATGGATTATAGGAATTATTAGTGTACATAGAGACCAAGATCTCATTTCGCATTGACAGTGAGCCATAAGTTCCTATTTAGACCTGTTTCAAATGGAGGAACTCTACAAAAGGGAATGCAATTGTAAGCATGCATACATTGTCAGCAGGAGATAGAATGACGTACCTGAATTTGTCCATGTATGCACCTACATCTTGACATGTGTTCTTTTCAAAATTCTTTGTATGTTTTCAGGGAAAACAATACTTCTTAAAAAAAAAAAAAAAAAAAAAAAAAAAAACCAACAACAAAAAAACCAACCCAAAACCAAAGCATAAAAAATGAGTCTAGGCATAACTGTGAAAAGAATCTGCTACACCAGCAAAGGTTAATCCTAAGTAATCTATTTACTTACCTAAATAAATATGAAATGAACATGGGTAGAAGAAAGTGCATAAATTCTGTCATCATTAACACGCATAGGTTTTTTACAACATCTTCTCTTTATTCTTTTAAGGGGAAAATATATACAGTGGCCAATTCTATGGGGCTTTTTTTCTTCCTTATCAATTAAAGGATGTCCTGAACTTCCTTTCTGTGATGATTCTTGCGTTGTCCAGCTTTTTCTGAGTTAGTTTAATGGCAGTATCTCTGTTTTTCTGTATTGGATATTAGCATGAAATTCTTTGTGACATATAATTTTCTTTTCACTGAAGAATTTCATATACTTATTTCCTACCGTTTTCTAAACAGAAGTCTCATTTAATTAGAGCTTTTGAATTCTGCATGACCTTGCTTCACTCTTTCTAAATATTTGATGTACTTATTATAATATCTTCAAAATGTTTTTAATAGAACACTAAAATCTAAGTAGTAATATAATTTCCTTTTATTTATATTTGCTTTTTTATTTACTGTAAATATTTTAGAGAGTCATGCTTTTGTACTCTATAATGCTTTTACTGCAGTTAAGCTCTACGTCAAGAGTGGTTGTTTGTCTACCAGCATAATACAATCATAAGAAGTAGGACTTAAAGGAACTTCATTACATGATTTAGCAGATCTTCTATTCCTTAGTGCAGGATCAGCTATACTCACACCATTCCTGACAGGTGTTTGTACATAGTTGGTAACAAAAGATGCATATAAGCTCCTCAAGCTGTCTGGTCTAGTATTGCATTGAACACTAGAATATTAGAAACATTGTCTGTTACTTCATTATTAGAAAATTTATTGATGTTTAAAAAAACCCCTTTCTTGCTGCAGCTTGTTTTTTGCATTTTTTTCTGCCATAAGCGATGAAGGAGCATGTACCTTTTTCCCGCCTGCAGAAACGTTTTCTGTTCGTGAGCCCTGTTGTCGGTCTCCCCCATGTCATTGGTCACTTGTTTGATACAGTCAAACCTACAGTAAGAAGCTCCAATAGTCACAAAACCGCAAAATGGAAGGATTACTTCAATCTCTCTACCACATGATTGAAATCAGTGTTTTATAACTAGTCTATTTCTTGCTTTGGATCCCCAGGATTTGTACTTGTTCCTTTCCTTACCCTAAACTGTTTTGTCTCAGCAATTTGTGCTGAGCTTTCTCTGCTTCTCCGAGCTGACTGCTGTGTTCACCTTCGGCAGAGTCGGCAGCCCACCCTCCCCGTGCCGCTCTGCCCGACCCCTGTTTTCTACAATCAGCAGATTTTCTTTCTCCTTGCATGTTGTTTCTCTGGGGTCACTGATTGAATAAATCAAACAAAAGTGGTCTGGTATTGATCTTTATAGCACACTGTTAGTATTTTCCCTCTGCTCTGAAGTGAATTCTTTTATAAGCACTTGTCTTTAATAACTGAGCCAGTCCATTATCCACTCAAGCAGCTCAGCAGCGCCAATATTATAATCATTCCCCTTACACGCAGCATTGTATCAGATTGCCCAAAGATCAAGTGAAACATGTCTATGACTTTCTCTGGCTTAGTGCTTGTGTCCTTGTTGTATGACCCAGAGAAATGTCCCTCCTCAAACGAATCCTTGAAGTCACTACTCTGTGGTTTCTTTGCAGCTTTGTTTTTAAATTCAGAATAAGATTAATAAGCATTTGTTCCTTTTACTTTGCCTTGGTTACAGTTTTCTTTCTTCTGTTTCTTGCAAACGATATTTTGCTTAATGCAGAGAAAGAAAACAAAAGGATTTGTTTATTTATTCTTTGAAAGAGTTAAAATATCAGGGAAGGAGCAGCAGGTTCACCGCATATCTCTTTTTTTAGTGTAATGGCTTAGAGGCAGTTGGTAGGAAAGAAAAGCTATTGATGTGGAATTCAGATTTGTGCTGCAAAGCTAAACCCACAGCTTTTGGGGACATAATTCTTCTGCCAGTAGGAAAAGGAATAGAAAACTTGTAGAAATTCTTATTTATGACTGTAGTAGACTTAGATTTGGTCTTTGCAATAACAACCTTAGTCTATTATATTTATGTATGTGTAACAGATGTATAACCACAAAGCTGTAACTGTAGGCTATGCATTTAGGTGAAAACACTGCAGCTTAATATCTGATAAACTGCCCACTCAAATTAATTAATTCCTTAATCGGTCCAAGAGCATAATTAAGCCTGACGTTTTCAAAATAAAAGCAAGCAACTACTACACCCAAGACATTAAACAAAATGCTCTTCAGCTAGTACCACTCCAATACATGCATTGGTGTGGATAATGTTGTAAGGGAAAATTTGCTTTTTGATTCACCTTAAAGTGTGGTCTAAATTTTCAGGTGTTATTAATGACTAAAAGATATTCCAGTTTGAGGTCTCTTGAAGAAGGCTGATTTTTAAGAAATGTTGTCCTTACTTTAAGGAGTATTTGTCCTTACTTTCTGAAATCAAGCCCTTTCAAAACACCTTCAGTTAGAATATAGAAAGCTGACCACTGATTGTCACTAGTCACCTGCTTAAATTGTTTACTGGTAACTTTGCATGGGTTGGAAGAGGGATTTGGCTTTATACATGTCTTGTAGGATTCTATTAATATACCTGGTGAACAGAATATTCTGATGATATCTTTTAACATATTTTTCCATGATTGTTATATAACCCTATAGTGAGCTGGATTACAATGAACTAACTGAGAAACAAAAATTGTATGCCAGTATGTTAATGGTTGTTGAGCATTAATACTGCTAATGCAATTTAACAGTGCAAATTTAGTTTATTAAAAGACTAAAGGTAGTATGACATTGGCTAGAATAGTCTTAAATTATTTTCTATAGCCTGTCTTCTGTGTTCCTTCTCTTTCATTGCAATTGATTCTATGAAATGAAGACATTTTCTGCGTACTGTAGCAGACCAAATCATATTACAGAAAGCAGAATGCAGTTAAATGAGAGTTAAATTACTCTCAAATGACAAAGAAATGTTCAGCTATAAAAAGTGTTGTGAGGCTAATGCATTCTTCCAAGTCAGAATTCTGAAGCAAAAAAAAAAAAATAAAAATCTGGGCTTGTAAAATGGAAATGCAATTGTAATTTCTGGAGAGGCAGATTCTAGGAGAATCTGGGAGGAGGGTCCTAGTTGGCAGCATTTGGACAAGTGAAATTCTAACAGAAGCAATCAGAATAATTGAATAAAGAGAGACTTGATGGTCAAACTTTCTAATTCATGATCTTTCATGTTCTGTGGCCTGGTTTTAGCCTGAGGCTCTGCTCCCAGGAGCTCCTCACTCACAATAGCCTCTTTGGGACTGAGCTCCGTGCAGAATACTGAAGTGGCCTGTGTGGTGTATGAGCAGGGCTTTGGAAAGCTCTGGGGTTTTGACATGTTGCCAAAATCAAGTTTTATAATTGAAATCATAGATGGGAAATCATGATTCTCTATAGTTTATAACTGCCAAATCTAAATGGCGTTTCATGGGACCAGCAAGACATATTTGTTCAGCGACCCCAAAATTACCTTTAAACCTAAGTGCAAAGCTTTGTTGGAAACATTGTTTTAAAAAACCTAATGTATAAAATTAGATTTAAAAATTTTCTGTAATGTGAAGCACTGGGTGGCTTTCATTTGAACTGCTACCAGTTCTCAGATTCCCACTTGCATCTTTATTCTTCTCAGCACAAGTTTGCTATCTTAAGCATCATAAGAGAGGTCAGTATTAAGAAAAGACTTTGTGTATTGGAGATGTGGTGCTTTGCAGAATCTTCCTATTGCATTTTGTGGTAGCTGGAGGAAGTCCCAGGTCAGAAAGGGTGATTTGGAAGCAAGTGCAGAGATGTGTGAAAAAGCTGATAAATGGTTTGTCCCTGCCAGGCTTACTGGTAGGACAAAGGCTATGCAGCAGCAATGTGAAAGAGAAGGCAGATTAGTGAGCAGGCAGACTACTGTGTTTGCCTTGGAAGAACTGATTCCTGCTGATGAAGTGGAAAAGGGGAGGTCAGGAGAATTACTGAAAGAGAAAGGTTGACGAAAGCGCTGAGGGCAGGAATCCAGCATGATTTTGGAGATCGTATTCTTCCCGTTTTCACATGGTTATTAATGAATACAACAGAGAAAGACATTTAAAGCAAAGAAGCAAGCAAGGTGAATTTTGAGAATTTTACCTGAGAAATTTTGTTGGGAGAAAGCATCAAAACTGAGTCAAACCCCAGTTGTATTGGGGGGGGGGAGGGGGAAGTCAGGGATGGATCAGATGGTATAGTCTCAGGTATCAAACTTCAGTGATAATGAAAAGCAATGATAGTGGTAAAGTATGGGAAGGGAGAGGAGCCTTGGTTTGTTCTGGAATGCACTTCTGCTCGTGTTTTACGTTGATTGAAAGATGTGCAAGAGCAGTATACAGTATATCTGTACAATATAACTAACTTTACATCTTTCTGCTGTTAATGTATTAATATTTATTTTTCTTATCAAAGCAATATGGATATTCTTTCCCTTGAAAGCACTATAAACTTTAAGATTGATCTCTGATTAGCAAAATACAAGTCTCATAAATCAATAATACAAGTCTAATCTAGCGGGTTTTGTTTAAAAATCAATAGGGTTACCATTTGATGTTTTATGAGCTGGAATAGCCACATCTTCTATATAAATGTTTTTATGTTACGAAGTTGAAACAGTTATCGAGGAAAACAGTAGCTTTTATAATAATCAGAAGAAAAAGGAATTAACACTTTGGAGGAACATATTTCTTATCCCTAAAATACCCTCCTTTGAATTTCTCTCGAACCTTTGGTTCAACCTTTGATAGCTACTGTCAATCAACATCCATCATCTTGTGGCCAACCTAGCTGGCAAGCAGTTGTGCTTGCATCTGACACAGATGCTACCCGCTTCTATTTGGCTTATGTGAAAAGAATACATTAGACATCTGCTACAACATTTGATTGATTTATCATGCAGTGTAAAGCTGCTTTAAAAACATGCTGAAATCCTTGGTAATGTTCTAGGAAGTTAAACTTGGATCCTCATTGTTCTTACTTTTCTGAATTACTTATTGAAAATGAAACAAACTGATTCAGGATATAATTTTTTTTATATGTCCTGAAAAGGAATTATTTTATTACCCATTATTAATTAATAAAGGTTTAAATAGTAACTTCATGGTGTAAGATGTAACTTCATGGTGAAAGCTGTTAAACAAGGTGTACACACAGAACCATATGACTTGTGAGGCAGTGTTATAAAAGGTATGACCTACCCTATTAATTCTTATTTAAGAGAGGATTCAGGATTTTCAGTCAATAGGTTCTTTGGTGTTGGTTGGATAAAGCAAGCAGTTACTTTTCTGTATTGTAGTCAGAAGAAAAAAGGAATGAATTCTTTAGAGAAGCATGTGTTTCTTATCTCAAGAAAAGCAGTGGCACAAACCCCTTCCATTAAACATTAAAGCAAACTTTCCAAATCCTCAGCACTGATGTAAATCATTGAAATGATGCAATTTACTTCAGTGTAAATTGCGAAGCATTTTGAGGTTCTCGGTGTTATTAGGTGTATGCTAATAGAAACACAGCTTAAGTGCCGTCATGCAATTTTACAAACTTCTGATTATATGCACGTTGAAATCCTATCTAGTACCCTAATATTTATGCATATATCTTATTCCTGCCGAAGTGACAAGCTTTCCATAAATCCTGGGAAATATCAGTACCTAAACGCATTGGTTATATTTTGGCCCAGTGAAAACTGATCCACTGATTTCTTGCTAGACAATTTCGCTTACACTGTTGGGCTGAAAAAAGCCCAAACCAAAAAAAACCCCAAAGAAAGAGCAATGTGCAAAGATATGTCCTAAATCAATAGCCTGAGTTTTCAATAAGTAGTATCTGTTCACTTTGTGCTTCTGAAAATTAGACATGTACAAGGCTAAATTAGGTCCAACGTTATAATTTTTATACAGTTTTTAACTGTCAGTGCAACAAATGAAAGGCATTAAAATACTTTATTTTTTCTGACTGATGAAAAACCAAGCAAATAAAAGAACCATTTTTTTAATGATCTGTTAAAATGAATAATGAATCTGTTTTTCATGGGGGTTTTTGGCATGGTTTTGTTTTGCAAAGCAATTTACTTTCCTACTATTTCTACTGTAAGTATTTCATCAATGATATGATATTAAAGCAATAGAAAATTTGGAAGAGCATTAGTACTCTTCTCTAAGAAAATTATTCAGATGCTAATACTTTTGCCAAATGGCTGCTTCTGTTGATGCTTTACACGATTCACTAAAAATAACAGCAATTAACTTGTCCCTGAAACTATTTCCTATCAATATTTTCATAGGCTTTTTTTCTAACTAATAAGCAATAAAACTACCCCTGGGGTTCTTTTGTCACCACAGATGGGATGCTAGGATTTGATCCAGCCAAAGTAGCATAACTCTAACAATACTACAGTTTTCTAGCACTGAAAGGAGAATGTGTAGATGTCTTTGACTAGACACACGGTGGTGTAGTAATGCATTGTTTTTCTCCTACATTTGGAGTGAGGAAGTATGCTACTGATCATTCTGGGGGGCCAACTCTGGCCATCAACTTTTTTCCAATGAAGGATTTAAAAGATTTGTCTGGTGGCTAATTATTTCTTAAGAGATTTCACTTTAAGACCTTCCCCAGAATTCACTAGTAATAAGATTTTGGTAAATAAAAGATAGTTAAGATAGTCTAAGTGTTTTAAAATGCATAATCCTGTATTTGTCCAGTGATGTTAACTGAGAATGTGTGTGATCACTTTTAATCACTATAAATATTTGGGTGATTTAGGAGTACATTTTTAATCCAGCACATTGGTGGGAACCTGACATTCACCTGACAATTGGTTATGTTGAAGGAACAAATAGACACTTGTGCAGACTTTCACACTGTTAGGGCACACAGACAGTGTGACACAGTACATAAATCAGAACCTTCTGATGAAAGATTGGCCAGCTCTTACACCTGGCTTTTGGTGATATATTTAATCCAAAAGATCTTTTTGACATATTGGAAGATAGTGAGTTGTTGAGAATTTTAAGTGGAAGAAATGGAAGCCAAGATAGCTCTGTCACATTCTGAAGAGTTGGTGGAATTTGCTGCAAGTGCTCTTTGTGGCGGGGAAAAAAAAAGAGGAGAGAAATATATGAAGGAAGTGGCGCATAAACTCTATTTCTTAGCTGCAATCTGGTTTTTTGTGTTGATTAATGCCATCTTTGCAATGCTTGCTTTGCACTTCATGTGTATCCTAGCCTCCTCTTCTTTAAATGCTGCTATCGTGCTGCTTCGGTATCCGCATGGACTGCTTCTGTTTGGAGAAAGGGCCTATTTTCATCATCTGCTCTTAAAAGCTGTTACAGTCCCAGCAGATTGTCCTGACAGTAACTCCATCTTTTGTCATTTGCCACTGAGAGACACAAAGCTCTTTCTCCGCTTACACAGTCCTCACAGATCTTTATGGAATATGGGTGGCCTACAATCAGTGAAGCAAGAGATGTTATTTAGTGCAGTCTCATTTAAGTGGTTGTTATATTTTCTTCATTTCTTGTGGTGGCCAGCAATTAATTTTTGATGTAGCTTTTGGCACTATTGAGTGTCTTACTACTTTTGGTTCGCTAGTCTTCCTTGAAATTTATGCTGTTTTCAGATGTACAGCTGCTTCCAAGTATGTTTTGAAGAAACTTTGTAAGGAACCTTTGGCATTGCAGTTCACTCCCCATCAGGGTTTTATATAGCTCAAAGGCACTGGCGTTTTGGCAAGTGTGCTGAGCTCAGAGGTATGTGTGTGTGTGTATTCATGTAGCATGTGAGGGATTAGGCCTGTTGGACTGTGCCTGGTGGGTTATATAAGGGATAGGAAGATATTTATTTGATTTCTGTTATGTGTTATTGACTAGTGGTTGATATGCATCTGGTAGAGAAGGGGGAAATGTGTGACTAAATTGATTTTGCAATGATTTTTCTTTTTATTTCAAGCCATAGCAAGTGTGCTTAGATGCAGTTTTTCTTTTCCTTATATAAAACCTAGGTAAGTAAATACTTCTAGAGAGGACTTTACTAAGTGAAGAGTCCTGAGATTTAAAACAACCAACCAAAACCACAAACACCCCCACCCCCAACTTCAGTGTTCTCTTTCAGTTTCAATCTACATCAAATGGTAAATCTTTAAGACTACATCCAGAAACAACAGCAAATAAATAGCTGGCCACGGCTGCTCTCCTGCTGTCTTTTCAAATCTATCTCCTGTAACCAGGGACAGGCTGATACCTGATTCTTGTCCCAGCCTTATTTCAGCAGCGAGCTTTACAAATGTTGCCAGAATGTACTTGACACAAATCCTCAAAAAAAAAAAAAAAAAAAAAAAAAAAAAAGACAATACTTAACAAATTACACTGCATTGAGTATACTGTTTGTTCGGCTGTTAAGCCAGTAAAAGGATATTCCTGACCGGGAGCAGGGGGAGATGGAAATAGTGGGCCAAAATAAATATGCCATCCTTTATTGCTTTCTACTGGAAACTTTCTTTCTATGAGAGTGAATATTCATGAAATGTTCATGAATATTTGAAGGGATGGTATAAAATTTATATACAAAAACCAAGTCCAAAAGCTTCATATTATGTTTTAAGATCTCCTTAAAAAAGTCATTTGTATCCTTCAAATATAATGTAATGAAGGCACTGGCTTCAAATGAATTTAAGTAATATCAGACTGCGTTACTATATTACCACTTTCTTTTGCAGAAATTTTAGGCAGCACAGTAAAATATTGTGGTAGTACAATAAAGCATTTCTTAGAGCATTTCTGAAAAATTTCTGGACAAACACTTCTATAAACTATATGGCTTACACACATCTGCATTAGCAAGAGTAACGTGGCATTATGTTGCTTATAACAAACCATTATATATATGACATATGTATGTGTACTACACATGTACTACATGTGTATATGTACATACAGGAACAGGGAAGCTGATTCTATTATATTCTCTTGCTTAGCGTTCTGGTCTTAGTTTATGCACGTACAGTGTCTTTTTAAGGGCTGCTACAATAAGCCCAAAATTTTGTATTTTTATGTAATTCCTTGTTGTATAATTTTTGTACCAGAGTTTTTAAGGAGTACTGAGGAATAAAAGTAACAGATCATATTAACTGCCTTGTAGCCATTGAAATGAAGTAATACTTATCATTTTAGGGTACCTGGTGCATATCCCAGTTAAATTGGGATACCCCCCCCCCCCCCCGCCCCGAACACAGAAACCAATCGACCCCCTTGTAGAAATGGCCCCACCCACACCACTTCTGTCAAGGGATGTTATCGCCATATGACAATGCATCAGAAGTGTTTTAAAAAAAAACTCTAATAATTTAATAAACTAATTCTCTATAAAATTAAAGTGTAATAGAAGTTGCGAGAAAAAGCAAGATTTTTTCTTCCAGGATGTTTTTATGAGAGATTTTTTTTGTTAGAAATTAGAGGCAAAATCCTGAGACCTATGTGAACCAGATTCCCTGTTTTCCAGGTCATAATGTAAGGCAGGCTGTTGGCCAACCCAAGTCATAGGTGTATGAAATTCACATCAAGAGGGAGGTAAAGATAGATTCTGTTTATTTGATGAACAGGTGATTTTTAGCCAGGTTAAAATAATTTATCTGACCTCTGTGCATATATCACTTTCATTTACAATTTTCTGGATAATAAAATGATAGAAATTTGCATCTAGTCTACAAAAAAAAGCCATGAGATACTCCTGACTGAGATATTAGAGCTATGACTGTTTCTGAACCTGTCTCCATTTTTTTCGGGAGATGATATAACAAAGAGCTAAATATTATACTAAAAATTTTATTGAGCTATAATGTAATATAAAAAAGTACATGTAGAAAATTACTTATTATATTTAATAGGAGTGCCAGAAAGCACTACAATATCATCACAAATGTGAACAAAGGGCCTATGCTAAAATTTTTCTGATGTGATATTTGTCTGTGGGATATGTAGATGATTTTTTTTTTTAAATTTGCAGTTGCAATATCTTAAACTTCATCCCCATTGTCAAGGCTGAGGAAGATGACTCCAACTGCAGAAAAAACTAAAAGTACCTAAATTCCTTCTGCTTCAGGTGTAATTTGAATTTAGATTTATATAAAGCAAATTGAGATGGCTATCTCTGATATGCACTCAGATGCAATATTGAAGGAAAATGATTTAGGAGTAAACACTAAGACAGTGTAGAGAAGGTTAAGGAAGTTAGGACATGGAAAGCTGTTTAGTTTCCTTCAGTCGAGTCCCCAAACAAGCCTTTCAGCCTTGCAGATCAGCTGATGAGGTATGTCACTTGGAAGAACGGGATATGAAACTACACAAGAATTGGAAGAGCTAACAGTGTATTAACAGGTTCTGTAACACCCTGCCTAAGAACTGAATGAGGCTACTGCGTTTCAAAAGCTTCTGGGATAATTACATTTTTGTGCTAGTATGCCATATTCAAGAGACTGTCGGAATTCAGCTATTTACAAATGTACCCTAAGATGGTTGTTTTATCTGTGGTTCTCCTAACTTTGTGATTCTGTACTTCAGAAGATAGCTCTTAATAGGTAAACACTGCCAGCAATCAATAAATGAGAAAGAGTAAACGAAAGCACTGAACGATAAAATTGCAAAGCTGTGTTCCAAAAGCACGTCAGGGTACACAATTAAACATTGGCAACTATCCTACATCTAAGGGTTTGTTTTTTTTTTTTGAGATGCAGATTATCACTTGCAGGAATATCAAAAATTAAAGCCAAAATATACACAGGTTTACATACGTGTATGGAAGACAGTAATTTTCCTATGTACAGTACTACACTCAATACGACTGCAGTAAAAGCTTTTTGAAAGGCTTTTCATATCTCCAGTTGTGAATTAATTTCTTGCAGGCAAAGCAGTAGGATGTGCATCTCTAATACCTGTTGCTCCCTGATTATTCTTTTCCTTGACAAGACTACACTTTTGACTCTTTAGCAGCAGAACGCTTACTAATTTTGACTTTCATCTTCAGTTATGCAATTACAAAAGTTATTTTATCACTGAGCTGATGTCATACTAAGAGTATTGCAGGAAGCTGCTGAGCTACTGAGCATCAGAGACCTGTCGTTTTCATGCATTTATTGAGTCCTTGTAATCTGAGCAATAGGCATTGTACAGGGAAGGTATTAATGGTACTAAAGTGTTCTGAGCTCTGGTTGACATGAAAAATCTCAGAAGACATTTGGAAAGCAAATGCAGGTTGGTCTTAGGTCTAAATAATGAAGAATTTACATGGAAAAAAGCCTCTGAGAATGTGTTAATATTACCTGCCTGTTCAACAAGTATTTATTTATAAAATACTATTACACATTGTTAGTTTGTTAATTGGTGTCAGTGGAGAAAACCAGGCACTTCCATGCAGTGGGTTTTGTGCCCCTTTTTAGGTTGTGTTCTTCATTTAACCTTTATCTTTGGGGGGTCTTTTTGAACATTTGGTTCTTCCTAACTTTTCTTTAGTACCAAGGGCATTCAACAAATGCTCTAGACTGTTCCAGTGCTATTTAACTAAAATGTTTTTATTCAGTCTATAGTTTTGGCAGTAGCACTATCAAGATGCTTGCTTGTCCCTGAAGTTGGCTGTAAGCAAAGTTAACACTATCTCAATTTATTGTTTCCTGTTACTGTTATATTTCCACCCTGTGTAAGATATGTTGCAGAATTATAAAATACCTCCTTTTTATGCCTCTAAGGCTCAAGATGGTCCATTTGAATTTAGAGTATGTGCAATGTACACAGTTCAGGAAAAAAAGTTTAGTGGTAATATGAATAGTATCTGAAGGTAAACCTTACCTTATCATACACTTATAATATGCTACATGAGAAGAAAAGATATTTGTAAATTCATCAGTTCTTATTTTATAGCCAGATTGAATATTACCCTTCTATTGCCATTAAAATCAGTCATAAAAAGCTATATTTTAAATGCTGCGCATATTTTCCTTTATTAAATATTTGAAAGAGCATGTATTTACTTTCTTACTCTTCTGTTTAACAGTGCTGAGTTACAGGTCAATGTGAAGATTTCCAAGGACATGGAGACTGTAACTGCTGTATAAGCTATTTGTTTCTGGGCAGTTTTTCAAGTAGATTTTTTTTTTTTTCCCCCTAAGAATATTTTTTCTTACCTTGAAGTTTTAGTGCTTTTGCTAATCTGTCTCTTTTTGATTTGAAAAACTCTGAGCTGTCCAACAGACAAGACATTTCTGGGAGAATCAGACATTAGGGATTGGCAGCTCATTTCAGGATTCCAGAGCGTTCAGACAGAGTCCTTATTTAGGAGGGCATTTAGTATGAAAAGCTAGTATCTCTTCAAAGCAGAAGTCAAGTATGTTTATCTTGAAGCATGAAGTTAAACATACATGATCCTGAAGAGCAATCAGTATCTGGCAACAGAGGAATTGTGCCACTAAGAAGTATCTAAATAAATTACATTTTGTGATTGTTTTAATAAGAGTCTATTAAAAACCAAACCAAAACAACCAAAAAAACCCCCACCAAATACACAAAAAAAGAAAAAAGAAAAAAAAAAAAAATCAAAACCCCAAACAGAAAACCAAACCCACAAAACAAAACAACAGAAAGGCCCTAAAATGAAGAGGGAATGTGCAGAAACCCTTTGACATTTCAACTGAGCAAGTATATGATAGAGGAGGGTTTAAAAAAAATCTTCTGCAAAAGGAAATGCACATCTAGTCAAGCACATTAAGAAGATACAAGTTTTACCCACCGTTGCTTAAAAGCTGGGAATTAGGAGGGCTCTGATGGAATTATTTCAGAGAAGCCGTTAATAAGAAATTAAATATTTCAGACACGTGCAGTCTGTGAGGGAGCTGCTGGGTCATTGGGCCTACCAAAGAGTGAAGGGAGCACTTAAGGTGAATAAGGTTGATGCTGAAAAGCTAAGTGATTTGTAACTCTTTTCAAAAAATGTAAATTAAAAGGTCAGAGGAGGTACTTGAAAAACATTTAGCAGAAATAGAAGAGGTCCAGAGAAGGGTGACAATATAATTATAGACCTGGGATGGCTTTGTAAGAGGATAGATTTGGAATGATTAGAACCTTCTTTGTGGAGCAGAGAAATGGGAAGAGTGAAATGGGACATAAGAAGCATGAAAATAATGAACACAAAAAAAATCATATTTATTCCTTTTATAACTGAGTAAGTACTCTTTCATCAGAACATAAAAACAGTCTGGGGAACTCACTGCCAAAAGCTATAGAATATTGGATGGTTTCTGTTTTGGGCATACTATGTAATGTTGGCCTTTGCAATAGGTAGAGTCAGAGTTGTAGAAATTTCAGTGCATCAAACATAAGGCAGCAACACGTTAAGCAGAATTACGATGGAATTTATTTTAAAGGTGGCTTATTTATTACAGAATTTCTAGAAATTTCCCTGAAGTACCTACTGAAACCTAGATAGAGGAATAGACTAGAAGCAGTATTAGTTCTAACTAACGTGCAAGTTCCCTATGGGAATCCGTAATTCAGCATACAAGAAGCTGGCAATTCTGTTTCTGTTCAGAAAACCACTTTAAGAATGTATATATGTGTAGTTTGCTAATATGTTTTCATAAACTGGCTTTCAACATTTTATTATGTATTTCTTTTTGTCTTTGATGCAGTTCTGTACCAAAAAAAGAAAAGAAATCCATTCTTTTACTTTAGCTTTTTATATATGTCCTATATTGCATACACATTTATATATATACATTATTGAAAAATAAAACTGTTGTCATCTGTATGACTGAATCTTTAGTATTCTTCTGCTGTTGGTTTCCCGTGCATTATTGGTTTGTAGCCAAGTTTCATTAACTCATTTTGCATTCCATTAAAGTCTGAATTTTAAACACCAACGCTTTCCCCTCCTATGGAGGACTAGTTAAAATGAATGCAGAAACGAATAAATTTAATGACTTGTGAGAAAAGTCACTCCTTGGGAACTTACAGGAATGTGAAATACAGTATATAGAAACAGCGTGACTCTGTGCACAGTCTTAGGTGTAGAGGAGAAAATACTAACACCTTAATGTTTTTACCTTCTTCACAAGTAATGAAACTATTTCTGTGAATTTACCTTGTGGAAATCAAAAGGTGACTTGGAGGCATCTGGTTAGAATTTGTCCATAAATAGGGCTTTTTCCAATCTGTTTTGTGGTCTATAAGCATTTTAGTGTCCTGCTGCAAACACACATTGACAGTGCAATTAAAGTAAATTATTTATTTTTCCTTACAGCAAATTACCTGTCGTCTATATCCAATATGCTTCCTGAAGCTAGGTTTTAGAATAAAATTGTATATGAAATAAAAGATAGGAAAATTCAGGAATAGATAAGGAGCCAGTTTGGTTAAATGAATTAAGTAACTTAGTTTATCTCTGAATTTTAATACAGTTAACTTACAATAATTTTGATTGTCTTCAGTTCTGCATCCCATGGAGAGGCTGATTAACTGAAACTTTATTTATTTCTGGGTATTTTTTTTTTACTTTCTGCATGTTACACAAGAGTTATTGTCTTAAGGTTGAGCACTGGATTGTTTTGTGGTGTAAATGTGCAAATACAACAGTTAGTTTAGTCCTGAGCTGGTGACATCGTTCACTCAATTCCTTGCAGAGAGAGATATACTTTAGAATACACCCTTTAGACATTCACTTAAGCAAGTGCAATATTATTAACAGCTTACCCATCCAAAATAGAATTGGTTAAAACATGGAAAATAAGTTTTAATATGAAAACAGAAAGAGCCAGTGAAACTGAAAGCTAAAGTTGACATACTATGTCTAATCTACATGAAAAAGGTGAAGGCCCTTAAATGACTGTAGTTCTAAATGTAGTTCTAAAGTGTTCTGGGTCAGGGCCATATAATGATTTGTTCCTTAGAATAAACTAACATAAACACAATTATGTAGAAGTGTATTTTCTTGATACTGATGGTGTTCTACTTCCTCAAAGACATGAAGCAGGAATTATTGATACAAATAATATTGTTAAATAATTCATCATTCTTACAGGGTTACTTGCTAGCGATAGGGAATAGAGAAATTTATACCTTGGTTTTTTTCTACCTTTTTTTTTTTAATTTGGAATACCATCAGACTTGTGGCTTCTGGTATGATGAGGACTTTTAATCTAACATCTATATTTCGGCTGCTATGTGCACTTTGTACAGCTGGCTAGAGGATTTAGGCAGGGGATTCCATTTGTGTATATCAGCAGTTTCATATAAAAGCCACCAACTTTTCCATCAGATGTTTCTGCCAAACTTTGTGCTCAATGGCTACTATCCATGTTCTTCTGTTTCAAATTTAGTGCGAACTCTAGCAGAGCATAAAATAGATTTGAAGACAATGAAAAATGTACTACTTTATTTCCCTAAGGTATATGCTATATATAGCTTCAGCTAAAACTAGTTTCATAAGGAGAGATAAACAAAAAGTTAATCTTCAAATGCAACTATTTCTTTTTTGTTCAATTATTTTTTTAAGTATTGATTTCCTGCGCTTTGGTAGGCGTCCTCCATATATATATATCAGAGCCATTGTGTTTTTAATGGAAGAACTCATAAAATAAAAAGGCAATATCAGGTCCAGTGTGTATAAATGACTTCTTTGTTAAAATAATTCCTGGGTTAACAATTTTATGTCCCTTATTTTAGAAGTCAAAACTTGCAGTATCAGGTGCAACCCTTAGGTTGTTACAGCTTTTCATAAACTACACTGTGAGCACCAATCTACAAAACATCTACTTGCATGTACAAGTAAACGTACCTCTCAGCATTGTCACATTTTGATACTTGGGTATAAGCAGGCATATGCTCATGATACAGTATACAACTGGCAAATCACTGCACTTTAAGCTAATTGAACTATGCCCATACGTACTTGTACACTTGACAACTCCAATGTATCCAAGTATACCTCAAGTGATCTTCAATGGTTTATTGATTACGTATCATTCTTTCCCTTTTCTGTTCCTTTGAAATCCCATATTTTCCTGTAGCTTCCTGGGCAATAAACATAAGGTCAAAAGCCCAAGATGGATCCTGTCTTCTGGCAGAATCCTGATTCTCGCATCAGGAAGACTCTAAGATCTGCTTTGCAAACAGTTATGTTTAACATCAATGTTCTCCATCCTGCAATGCACCTGTCTTCCTACTCTTTCATACTCAAGTGCAAGGATGTAGCTGAAAATTACACTTTATAAATTTACTGTGCACTAAATTTTACCTCTTTTTATGCAATAGAATTTTGTCTTTTTCCTTTCCAAAATATTCAGATAAGTACCTTTCCCCACCCCCCAGAGCTTTAGTAGCAGTTATGAATAGAAAAAAAAACCATCATGCTGCAGAAATATCATGGTTTACATTTTATCAGACAGAATAGAAAACAGAACTTTAAGTATATTGATGATGTACTTGACAAGTTGTCTTATTTTGGAAGTGTGATGTGGGAAGAACAGTCCATTAGTACCTCTGGAAAAGGTATGAATTTCACCCAGCTCATGGACTGCTACTATGAGCTCTTGAGCTCATTGGTACATGTAAATATATGATTGTGCACCCATAGTTTGCTTTACGACAACTAGTAATGGCTTGCTGTGGAGATATATATTCCACCAAGAAGAGAGTGCAGCTGTTTTATGGACTTCATGAAGAGTTGAAGTGGTGGATAGGGCTCTATATAGCATGTAAAAATTATGGTTTTGAACATCACGCCTTTATGTGCGTATTTCCTCCTTTAAATTGCTCCACTTACTACTAAAACTTTTTAAACATACATATTTCCTCCGGCTTATTTCATATCCATTTTATAAAACAGTTGTAACCTAAAAGAAGCAGTAACACACTTTTGATTAGACTTGTTAGACTTCACACTTCGGACTTATGTATCTGCATTTCTATATCATTGGCTTAAGAAAAGGTGCTCTCACCTTGCTTCTGCTTGATCATCTCCTGAAATGAATGAATAGCTCAAACAGCACAGAAATAAAGGACTCCTTGGTGACCGTTGGACAAATATCCCTTTAGTAGCACTATAACTGAACTCTTCCCTCATATTCAAAGTATAAATGTACAGACATAAATGTATGAACTTTTTTTCCTGTTACTAACACCCTTAAGATAGCCTAACCGTACTTAGTCAAATGCTTTTTCTAAAATAAACGAAAATCCTCAAAGCATTCTCTATGGTTGATGCCACATTAAACCAGCGAAATAATCTTTAAACACACTGTCATTGTGCACAAAAGGCTATATCTGAAATACAATCTTTTTTTTGAGCAGGTCAGAATTCATCTTTATTATGCATGGCAAATTTGGAGAAGGAAATTTTAAATGTCCTCAACTTTTTATATGCTTTCATAAATCTAAAACTTTCATTCTTCGAATGGGTATCTCACAAAACAGATAACTTTATATGATCCTGCAATTAGCCTCACCCTGGAAAACAACCATATTTAAGAAACTTAATTTTGCCATTGGGCAAATGAAATAACATAAGTGTAGGTATATTCAGTTTTAGGGACAGTCTCCAAGGTGTACAAGATTGCAGCTGACAGCTTCTCTTAGACCTGAGAATTTTCTTTACAAAGCCAGTTATCATCTTTGGTTTATGACTGACCCCATCTCAACTGTTAATGAGTAGAATTGTATTTTGGTTCTTTTTCTTTTCATATAAAAGGTAAGTTCAGCCAGCTTGCCTTCCAGGTCAGTTCATTCTCTTCCTTTTCTTCTAGCTAAGTAGCACTTACTAATTCCTCTTCACTAAACTATTACATTTTCTAAATCAGTGCCAGTTCTTTCTTTGTCTCATGTATTTTGTACATTTTTAATCACACACAATGTGGAAAGAAGGTTCATGTTCTTAAACTGCACTTACATACCTTTCTACTTCCATGGATTAGAAAATACAGCTATGAGTGTCACAGGTTTTTTCCCCACTTCCCGCTCTGGTTCTGAGATCACTTCATGGCCCACAGTGAGAGGTTGACACAGGGTTCACAACATTACAAATTCTTTTAATGGTCCTCTTCTTGGGTCCCAGTCCCCTCACGATCTGAGGGATTGAAGACTGAAGACCCTGAGGTGGAAGGGGCGGGAGTTAAGGAGTGCCAACGTTATGGAATGCGTTTTCTTTCTTTTGCTGCTCCTTTGCCTGATTTAGGGACTCCTAAGAGGGAGAATATTGAGGGCAGATATCTCATTTCTTCTTACCGAAAGGATACATATAAAGATATTCAAATCAAGACTATCCTTGTTCTGGAAGTCTTTGCAGTACTCATAAAAAGAGGCACAAAGGAGAATGATCAGATACTATTTCAGGAAATATTTCAATCTCTGAAAATTAATATATTTCCTTGAAGGAAACCCAAACATCTTTTTTTTTTTCTTTAAATTATCTATTTCCTGATAAATACAAATTGAATGACTCCTTCTCATGACTGAGTTTTTCTTCAAATACAAATTGAATGACTCCTTCTCATGACTGAGTTTTTCTTCAAACACCTTGGAATCCTAAATGCTTTGTGGCTTATTTGAAAGCAACTTTTTTTATATGTCACTTATAGATTTGTACTTAAAAATTATGCAGGGCTAGTAAAAAAGTACTTCTTTCTATCAGGCTGTAGTGTGACTATGTTTCTTCTGGTTTTTGTATTTATTACACTACAGTTTTCATTTGTGATTTCATGATAAGAAAGAGGGCAGAACAAATGCTGGCTAGTCAAAATGTTTTTTCTGCCTTGTAGTTTTTTCTGCCTTGTAGTTCTGAGAGTCTGATTTCAACTTGATAATTAATATTTCTCCAGATAATTGGGCTAGGATACTACTTGGCCTTGGTTTTCACTTAAGTACTTTACATGAGCAATTGTTTGACCAAGAAATGTATTAAGACCATGATAAGTTGTTTTCGTATTTTGGGTTTGGATTTTTTTATCTGTCTAATGAATCCTTCATTGGACTATTAGAACACCCTCACATTGCTCCAGCACCAGATATTTTTTGGATGTTACTTGTTTTCTTGTTTTATTACTTAATTCTTCTTTTTATCTCTTGTAAATCTCTGCTTCTTTTTGCTGCTACTTCTTCTCTTGGCTTAAGATATCTAGTATATAGCCTTTTTTATCTTGTTTTGAGTAGCTTTAGAACTCAGCTTTTGGCAGGTAGTAGTGCTGGTTTTCTACACTAGTGTAATTTTAGAGGTCAGGTAGCTTTGTTTCTTCCTCACACAATATTTGTGTTCACCCAGCTTTAAATTATTGGAGTCTTCATTTGCAAGAACTTTTTCCAGTTTTATTTAGTCTGGTGCACAAGACATTCTTGTGACCACACCTGTTATTACAAAAATCAGTCCTCCCTATTAAATGTTCTGCCTTCCCTAATACCACACGAGAAGAAAGGAGACAGAAAAGGGCATAATTCCAGAGAGCTCAAAGGGAATGTGGCATGATCTGAATTAGCTGATCACTTCCAGTTTAGATAAAGCAATCTACTTCCTGGAAGTCACAGCATATTCAGTTTGCTTCCCCTTTATTACTAAATTAATGCACTGTATCTCAAAAACTGGCCAGTAATTCCTTGACACCATCGGCCTAAAGAGTCTAGTTTGCTGTGAATTCTCCTTAGCTCTCTTGCTCTGCTCTCACTTGAGTTTCACCTCAATTACCAGCTGGTGTCGGAGCACTGCTGAGGTTGTCATCAGTTTGATCTTCTTTGAAGTATCCTAGATATGGACTGTGAACCATGCTGTGTTCCTTACCCCAAGATAACAATTTAAGACGCAAAGAACGAAAGGAGGATTACACATTTTGTACGGTAGATAGCAAACTAAGTATAGCAGCAACCTTAGTGAGGACACTGCGTTCATTAAGGCAGCAATTAAAGAATAATTTTTAAAAAGACATAAGCTTTTCACATTGATGTGAGCGATGTTTTTTTTTCAAAGAAAGAAGATCCCAGTGTGTTGAATTTCTCACTCATGCTGAGAATGGGAGATCTGCACAAGGTAAGCAGCAGAAGAAAAAATGTTTGAAAAATACATTGCAGCGTGGAGCCTAAAACCGGTTCATGCAACAGTATAGGATACTTCCAGATTTATTCAGGGTAAGATGCTACTACAGGATCTAATGGGTCATGTATGAAAGTGTTCCAGAGAGAGCAAGAACAGAATGTGTGGCATTGGTTTGTTTATCTGCACTGAAACTGGGCAACGTCAAATACTTGTTAAAGCTTTATTTATTTAAATGTTTCATCTTATGGATGCTATGTATATATAGCTTTAGTCTCTGCTTAACTAAAAAGGGAGGATAGCTTGCTTTGGCAGGACAGTATATGCACTATATTTTTCCTGCTTAAAAAGATGAAAAAAGAGCGACATGAGTGTGTCCTAGTAACTGATAGGCTAACTCGAAAACAAAATGAAAACCCGAATGAACTAAAGGAAAAAGTATAGATTTTATTTAGCTTCTACTTTTAATATTTCTTGATAGATGCTTAATGATAGAGAAGAGAGAGAAAAGCCATTAAATTAATCAAGCAAATATAAATTAATCAGCAAATATAAATTTGCTAAATCAACTAGTTATTCTAAAAAATATACATTATGCGGTAAAGGTTAAATGAAAAGATATTTCTGTTTTAATTGGAGTGCAGTTATTTCAGCATCTACATACTTACTAATTTGGGGACATGAATAGCCTCAACATAACAAAATACATTGCAACATTCTTCAGCTGCTCCGGTTTCCATATAGTCTGCCTTTTATAGTCAAAGGAGTGACCTTGTTGCTACGGGCATTCATGGTACATGGAGAAAATGGTGAGAGCCATAGATGATTTACTCTGATTCTAAGCCTGCTCAAATCAAAAGAGGTTTTCCTCTTTACTTCAGTGAATTTAGGACCCACTAGGATTTTCTTAAAATCCTAGTGATACTTTTTCAGTACATGTGATGCTTTTCAGTCTTATTTTCTATGAGAATACATTTCAGAACTTGAGCTAAATTCTACCCATAGCTGCATTTGCATGTTTTCATTAGACTGATGAGTCATGAAGATCTAAGAGGCAATATGTTAATAAAAATAAGATGCTTTCTTTAATAGAATGCATATTGAAGCCTTAATATCTAAAGGCATACAAAGGCAAAATATGTTTCCAAAGAATGAAAAATAATATCCCTTAATGTTAAATTAGGATTATACATTTCATGAAATAGAAAAGGGAAAAAGCAGTAACAGGCAAGTGTTCTAAAATTACTTTGATTCTAGTTAAATATATATGATGTAGTTCTCTAGAGATGCCACTAAGCTGAGACAGATTCACATCTTTGACACTTGGGGAACAGAGATACAAAGCTGACTAACTGGGTCAGTGAATGCAGCTTAT
The DNA here is from genome assembly GCF_900496995.4 of Aquila chrysaetos chrysaetos. NCBI lineage: Eukaryota > Metazoa > Chordata > Aves > Accipitriformes > Accipitridae > Aquila > Aquila chrysaetos. The sequence goes on from NC_044012.1 coordinate 9,282,542, forward strand.
GGAAAGTGACTGCAACAGATGCTGTGTTTCCAAGGGTGGTTCGTAGATAGCTATGGTAGTTAATGACTTAATTCTTTCAATTTAAAGTGCAGGTCTCCAAAGTGTTTTAATCAGATAAACTTCATCTTAGTATTCTTAACAAAGAAGTGGAAAGGAGAGAGAAGTTGTGGGGACTTGATTCAACTGACAGACAGGTACAGGAGAAAGAAATTACTCTTCCTGGCAAACCTTTGCACTGACTTCTATAGTCCTCTTTTATAATCCCTATTGCCCATTCCTAAGACCTCTTCTAGATAGAAATCTTCAGTACAGCATATCTTGGCTTTCTAATGCATGAACTGTGGTCTCTTCTCATCAATCATTACTTCAACTGTATTGGTTGAAAATTAAAAATATAATCTATGCAAGTACAGTTTACTTCAGTTAGAGTTATTTAAACCAGCAACTTCTAAGGGCTGGAATTATATTAAAGTTGCTGTTTATTTAGTGTCCTGCTATACTGAGGAAATGGCATTGCCTACAGTGTAAGTCATTGTGAGCAAAGTCAGAAAACAAGGCTTTAAGCTTGCAGTATATGTCAAAGTTATTCTAATTTACCACTAAAGAAACTCAGAGACAGTCTTTCCATGTAATAACACATACTTATTCTCCATGCTTACTGATCAGGTTTCTTTGTATAAGCCGCTTCAACTTTTTTTGGTGAATAAAAGATTTCTTAACATATAAAGGTTGAGAATTGTCTTCTAGATCCCAATGCTAACACTAGTGTTTCTGTCTGAAGTACTGAATATTATCATTGCATTTATTTAATTTCCAGAAATTGCATTTGGAAGTAGTGCAGTTAGGAAGTTTTGGACCACATCCTCACCTGCTGTTGGTTAATTATTGTCTAGATGACTGATTATTTTGCTAACACCTGAGGAGGATATAGCTTTTCGGTTCTGGCAGCAGCAGCATCCTCAGAATGACATCACTGTAGTTCACTGTAATGGATTCTTAGACAACAAAACCCGCCCTACAGTCATACAGCAATGGTTTGTTTAGAACAATAGTGTACGTGTACCTAATCGAAGTGATTCTTGGATAGAAGCATAGTGGAAGTAGTATTTGGATCATGAGATCTAAATGTTAGATGTGCTGAAACTTGTCTTCAAAGAAGTAGATTTTGATAGCGCATAAAAGGAGAAGGAAAAAAAGTGGAGGTGTGAGAGTTCTTTTGCCCTCAAGGGCAGGGGTGTGCGTGTGTGTAGGGATACAGCATTTTTAGATAAGCTAATTATTTTTTTTTCTCTCTTTCTTTTTGCCTCAATTCATATTTAAGTAGGAATTCTTCTTCTGTCCACATGGTGATAAATAGCAGGTTGTTCAACATGAATAGCGACTTTGCCTTGATGAAAACAAACATTAACAGAAATAAGGAAATCTCTGGACTGCAACAAATGTGCTCCTTCCTAATCAGTTTCCCTTGTCTATAAAATACACCCACACAGAGGAAAAAGTTCATAAAGTGAGAGCTGGAAGGCATCAATAATAATGCATTTTAGCTGCAAAATTCACTGCAGAGTGAATGTCATACACAGCTTTAGTTGTTATCTGAAACCATTAAGCCTAGTCATAATCTGCGTGCTGATGCCAGAGCAATCAGACAACAGTATTTCAGTAGGACCACTTATGGAATCTGTCATATTACTCAGCTGCTGTAAAGATGCCTCAGGTTTTCCTCCTGCAGAACAAACTCTTGATGTGTACAGCTTTTATTGGCAAGTAAGCTAATTTTTTTTTATCTCTTGATTCTCCAGAATGGTTCATAACACGTAGTATTACTGAATGTAAGCAATGGTCAAAGTGTAAACAGATTGTTCTTAAGCAACAAACAAAATTGCTTGCAGGATGAAACTGAAGCACACTGGTTCTTAGGGATATTCTCTTTATAGTACATGGTTGGTGTTTTCGTTTGCAGTTCTTTAAAAGAGTACCAGAGATAAGTGGCAATGAGCTACTCATAGATAAAAGAAGATAATAATAAAAGTTGAAATAAACATTATGTAAGCCACAGATGGCACAGTACTTTTGCTTTTGTACTTTGGTGTTGGAAGTTGACTTCTCCCACTCTAATATAGTAATGCACTTGGAATTGATATTAATACCGCTTCTGCAAATTGAGGGCAGAAATACACATTTGAATAAAAATATAAACTTTCCTTACACACATCTCAGTGATGACAAGTGGTTTTAAGATGGAAATTCATGTCAGATGCCCACTAAAGGGTTAAGAAACTCAGTCTTTCTGGATATTATGAAATTAAACCATCTGCTCTGCTTAGAAGTCCATGCAAGATCCTTTGCTATCTAAACCCAGCATCTGTTGAAAGCATGCTGTATGTATATAGTTAAATCCAGGGGTTAAGAGGAACAGTAGCTGCTCTTTCAGCCCATAGATAGATAACAGTTGCTAAGATACCATAGGGATTATGGAGTGTGGAAGTGTCTCTCTCTCCTACATACTTGCTTGGGCTTTGGTAAGTAAATTTCACTCGTAGTGGAAGGATTGAATAAATCCTTCCTTGATGAATCCTTGCCTAAAATAGGGCCTAAGTCTGTTCACCCAAACCATGTCTCCTGAAGTTCATTATTTCTTATCGTCCATGTTAGAATAGGTCTTTTGTCTCTTGTGGCACTCACTTTGCCTTTCTTTTCCCCACTGGCATTGAACCTTCTGTTTGTAAGCATGTTGTTTTTCCCTCCTGCTCTCAGCTTCAGCTCTCTTTTCACTTGTTGTACCCGGAAAGTGGAGATCTGTGGGAGATGCACCATCTGGAAGTGCCAGCGTGTTGTTTTTTTCTTTCAGTAGCATGTCTCGCTGCAATTTCTGCCACTTGATGTTTCCAGATGACAAGTGCCTTCCAAATTAATCCCCTTCTGTTCCCAAGGCATAAGTAAAGAGGAACTCCTTCCCAAGTCCTACACATGCTCTAGCGCTTCCTTCTGACAATGATTTTGGGAGGTATAATAGCTCCACACTCAGGAGCTCTGACTCCTACTTGAGTGGCTGATGAAAGGAGATCCCAATTATGTTTATCTGTTGGAGTGAGATGAATATCCTACCATCCTTTTCTGGGGAAAGGGGGAAAAAAAGAGGAAGCTGGATCTCTTTCTGAAATCACAGTTTCTTGGATCACCATCATATGGTGGGGAAAAAAACCCTCAATTTTTATTTCTGACAAAAAAATATCTCTAGTCCAGTGATAATCATTATTAATCAGTTTTGTATTCCTTTTGCATTTTTCTGACAAAAAGTCGGTTGAACTTACCACTAATATGGACTAATCAACTTGGCCTTATTTCTGCTTATATTAAATGTAAATCTAGTTTGTCTTGCAGTGAACTGGCAGATGGAATTGACCTTGTATCTTGTTCTGTGCATTACTCAATGACCATTTGGTAATCAGTAATAAAAAAGGGGCAAATTATTCTCATTCCTGTCTATCTGAAGTTTGTCCAAATAAGAGAAGCTTTCTTGAGAAAGAACTGCATGATTATGACCTACATTAAGAGTTATGAGAATATGGATGACGGAGAGAATGGAAAAGACCTTAAAATTCTTCATCGCAGTGGAATGTTATGGTCAGTTGCTTGCATCAAAATAGCCTAAGCGGCACACGCATCTGAGTAAATAGTGACTATATCAAACTTTCTGTGAAGAGAGTGAGTCTTCATTGTGGTGTACTAATTGTCAGGCTTAGTATAAATTAACAGTTCATGACTTAATGATTAATATTTTAATGTAAAATATAAATACCTATATTTCAAGCATGCTGATAAAGGAAAAGTAACAATGCAGTATGATAAAGCTGCATCAGCTTTTTAGTTCAGGTATTGGTGATTTTTCACTGTTGTGAAAAATTAATTTTTTTTAAGACTCAAAAAATAGTGAGACAACCCTTGCCCTCATTTTCCACATGGCATATTAAAAAACTCTTTTGAGGACATTTGGTTGGCTAATGTGGCTTCGAGCTAAATGTTTGCACAATGCAAGGTCAGCAGTCAGTCGTAAGTCATAAATCAGTAGTAACACTAGACATGTAAGTTAAAAGGTTGTTATTTGACTTCATTTTAATGTATTTTTAAATACAGAAAGATGGTCTCTTTCCTCTTTACTACTTTATTTGCTTTTAGTCCTCTAAAAAATTAGCTAATAAGCCTTTGTTTCCTTTTTTTCTGAACAAAAAGGAATGGAATAATTTTCACATAGCCAAAAAAAGGTTTCAAAGGAAATGGCCACAATAATCTCAGAATGTAGGTTGATCTAGTATTTTAAATATAGCATTGTATAAGTTGCTATTTTTAATAAGTTGTGCTGTATTAATGTATTGAAGAAACAAATCATGATCATGAAAAGTGGTTAATTTTGGGTGAAATAGGATCTTGGCAAGAGGCTTGAATCAGTACAGGCAATTGATTCAGACAAATCAGTGTACTTTTAAATCCTAAACTAAAAATGGAATAAACAATAACTTCATTCTAATTAAGGTGGTTATTAATTTGTAGAACTGAACATTAGAAGTTCACTTCAAAAGATATTCTAACATGGTTAATTACAACTTTATTAAATTTTCTTAAAGTTCTAATTAACTTGAATTGAATGAAAGTTGGATTTTTTAAAGAAATAGAAAGCTTAAATCAATGCAAGCATATACTAAAACAGTTTAGAAATTTACATTTAAAAATTTCGGGGTGAAATGATATATAATATAGCCAAGGTCAAACAACGAATATTTTCACTGTGTCATTGTGAAACTGTAGTGTTCTTGTAATATATTTCCAATATCATTTCCAAAGCTCACACCTAAAATCACAATTGAGATTATATGGTTGTTGATGACAGGTATGTCCTAGATAGTAATTATTTGACTAAAAAAGCCTCTGCAAACTTGAAGCTGTCTCATTAAAAAGTGGAGCTTGTCTGAATCATTTTCCTTATTCTCAGCATGAGGAAAGCTGTCTACCATGCAAGAAAGGAAATTTTAAAGAAAGGATACTTTTTGCACCTAACCAAAAACTTTCAAGTGAAAATAATACTTGTAATTTAAAAGTGATATAAATTTTGAGATTATTTTTATCATTTGTGTGAAACATTTTTCAACAAAATTAAAACCCCAAGGTTCTTCTACAATAAAAATCAAAGTAAACATTCTTTGGTATTACAATCAGACATATTTAGAGACTGAGCAATTTTGTTTTGTTTTGTTTCAATTATTAAAACTTTTACTATTTTGGTTGTAGCAGAGGTATTTGTGATTTTTTTTAAACAAATACATTCAGGGCTGAAAATATTTTTGAAAGAGATATTAAGGGGGTTTGTGGTCGTCTCTTTGCGTACTCCCTACCCCTAAATTGATGTATTTCCTTCCTGTTCTGTGCTGCAGAGGTGTCTGATGACCATTGTGCAAGGGGGCATGGAAGTCTCCTCTTTTTATAAGCACAGTGAGATCCAATTCCTGTAAGAAGCTTTACCCATAGACAAAAGCAGATGAAGCAAATACAAGAACTAAAGCTTTTGGCAATACTGCTGCAGTTTTTCAAATTGGGGGAAAATGGCAGTGAGGATAGGGATAGCTGGGCTCCCCTTCTGTAAGTTTTGTCATAAACAGAAGTATCTTTCTTATGTGGATTAAGCTTATAATTTCAGTTGTGTGGCTCTGCCTCACAGCAGTTTATTAGCACATGTTATGTACATGCAGGTTCTTGCACACGGATGATAAGTGACAAAACTTGCTAGAGTCAAGACCGTCAGTCAAAGTCCATACATAAATATTAAGATTTGAGGATGGACTACTAAATTGGGTACTAAAGCTATTAGGAAAAGAATTTAGAGGGGAAAAAAGGCTACTCTAACTATTGGAATGGATCTCAGGAGAGTGTAGCTGCTTGTGTGATTTTGGCCCAATTTTCTCATTTTCTGTGCTCTGGTTCCTCCTCCTGCAGAATTAGAACAGATTGTTTTGCTGTTTCACACTTGTAAAGATCAGTGCATGTTAATCCTTACATTTTTGGGTACCTTCCATGTCTAATATGCTTATAATCTTTTTCTTGCAGTATTAGAGGTGGCTATTTCAGCTGGACAGTAGAGAGGTGCATTAGATTTGTGATAATTTCTAAATTGCTCATTGTTGGAATAGATGCTGACTATTAATTTTTGTGTTTAATGTAGAATGACAGTCTTAATAGTTTGGCCAGCCACCAAGACAGATGATATTTCTAAGACTTCCATAGCACCTAAATATCCTTCAAGATAGATTACTTAATTCTTCTGATACATCCACTAGTAATATCAACAAAAATGGCAAAAATTAATTAGGTGGTGCTGTTACTTAAAATCTGTGCTTCCATTCAATACTATTATTACAGAGCTATGTCAATTGATCTTTCTCTTGAAAAATATCTCCTTTGCAGATGTTTGTCACCTTTTCATGAATACATTTATAGCATTATTTCTTCTTGCAGATCAGGTTAGTACTATTGATGTTTCTACGATGCAATTTCTTAATACTTTTTTTTAAATTGAAACCCTCCAGTGTATTAATTTGGAGTCAAAACATCCCTCAGAAATATCAACAAACTATATATTGGCAATTTCTATTGATAAATAAGTTTCAGGAATGCAATTGATTCTACAACTCCCTGGCAGCTGTGATATGAACATAGCAAGGGAGGACTAAGACATAATAAGAATTAGCTCTGCAACAGGAAACAACAACATCCTGTGATGTTGATATCCACAACACAGTGTAATCGATGAATACATACCAAAATAGCATATGCTTATATACATTAGCATAGTTTGGGAATGCATGATTCCATGTAATTAAAACACTGACTACACTTGGCAGTGGCTGACATGGATAGTTGTGCCTATCTTTTGCATTTTGGCATAGCTCTATTCTTTTTTTTTTCCTTCTGACAAAACCATAAGACTACACTTTAGTCAGTGCCTCAGGCCCTCCATTGATCGTGTACCCAGGGAAAACAGTCTTGTTCATCTAGAGTTGGTTCTTACTCAAATCACGAGCACACAGTGGATTGCTTCACCTCTTGTGCTCCCTGCAGAAGGGGAATTAGCCAGGGAGTCATGGTGAGGAATAGACAGCAGGCCCATCAACTATGGGAAGGTCCATGATCTCTACAGTTAGGTTGTCGGAAGTTTCTAATAACCTCTTTCACAGTAATATTCACAAAACTCTAGCAGGATCAGAATGTCACCAGGAGTTACAGTTTAAGGAAGAATCACTTTATTTGTCTAACTTCATCTAACATTTTCCCTGTCTTCAGGCTTTTTCTGCCCCCTTTAATGGTTTGCTGCACTCTGGTAAAGCCTCAGTGGAGAAATTCCTATGCATAATTGATGGAACACCAGAGATTGTGGGTTTGTATCAATGAGAGTACAGAATATAAACCTCAGTAACAAGGAGATAGCATGTGGATAGCAGATGAAGCTCCGATTTTCACTATTTTGTTTACCTGTGTATTTTTAAAACTTTAAGGACAAAAAGAGCTCCAAATGGGAACCTGGAGGTAAAAAAAACCCCAAAACCCAGTTTTTTCTGCTCACTTACAGCTCCTGTGCTCTGGCATGTTGTTTTGCCTTTGTTCTTCAGTCATCTGAGATAGCCACTTAACTAGTAATTGCTGTTGAAATCTGTTAAGGCATGTCTCAAAAAAAAAAGTACTGGACATCATTCCAAATGAAATGGATCTACTGTGGATCTAACTAGCAGGACATGAAGAGCTAGCCATTAAGATTTTGACAGTACTGCTCTACCTTATATGCCTTTTATGGAGGACAATTCATTATTGCAGACTTATACTGTACTGCATGGAAGACATTGACATAGAAAAGACTGACATCTTGTAGCACATTCTGTGCTGCTGTTTTGGATAAGACAGGTTACTGTCATATGATGCTGGCTGTAGATTTAAATGGTACAGGAACTAAAATTTGTCTAGCAGGGAGGTGAAGAACATCAACTGTATAAGCAAGTTGTCATCCTTGGGTATCTTTCTCCTAAAATTAAAGGGGGGAAGAAAAAAAAAGATTTCTCTAATGGCATGAACTGACTTGTGGAAAGCAGTTGACAACATGAAGTTGGCAACTGTTGGTTAACAAACTGACAATGTAACTGAAAGTACATTCAGAAGCCTAAGGTGCCAAAGGGAACAGACATGGAGAAAGATGTAATGAAATGTAAGTCTCCATGAGCTCCAGTTATCAGGGCTACTATGTCATCACCCTCAAGAAAAGTGCAATAGTGATACTTTCAATATTTTAGAGAAAATACAGTTTTCTTAGGAATTAGTCCAGATAATTGGGGGTGGGGGGGTCGATTTACTCTAGCTCAGGCACAGAAACTGGAAACTTAGCAATGGAAAAGTTACCTTGTCATTCTCCTTGACAGGGCAGTATGATTATTTATGATGTAGCTAAGCATTTGCCTAGGTTCTTTTAAATCTCCTGTAACACTACATTGCTCCAAGAACAGTGTAATTTGTAAATCTCTTTCTGTCTCTCCCTTCTCCACTTCTGTATCTTAGATTTTATATGAAGGCTAACAACCCCAAACATGTCCCGGAGTTCTGAATTCCTACCTCAAATATATTTAATACAGATATTTCCTGCATTTCTTCAAGTTTTCCCACCTGTGCTAAACAAAGTAGCACTTAACATGTATAAAAACAAGAAGCAAAGAAAAGTTATTAAATTGAGTTGATGTTATTTCAACATTGTTTAGTTCATATTCTGTTCAGAGTCTAATTCCATCAGAGATTCAACCCAGCGGTTATCAAATACAATACCTGTCACAAGACTAATTGTTCATTCACTTAAGATTGGAACTGTTCTGTTTGTTCTTACTGAGCACATTTGAAATTTTAATAACTTATGCAAAATACTGTAGTCTTAAAACTCTGTTTGGATTATTGAACATGATTTGAACAAATAGCTGAAGTTGTTTATTTGTGAGATTTTTACGTTTCGTCTGTAATGCTTGTCAAATTCGCAATCCGGACATCTTTTCCCCAGATCATCTATTTTTTTAATTACATATTTCCAACAACATGAAAAGTTTCTTTTGATTTAGAAGAGGAATTTGATGAATTTATAAGAAATGCATAAATAGAGACACCAGATCAACTAACTACCTGTGGAACTAAAATTTGTTCCCTTTTGTGCATGCAGATTAAAATGCTAAGTTTAGACAGCTGTGCCCTCGGTGATCTATCTGGAGTAGTTTAAGAAATTAAATTGCAACAACTCTTTGTTTCTATCTTCACATCATTTACATGTTCCCTTTTCTTGTCAGATCAAAGTGAAATAGATTAGTGTAAACCCACCTCCGAATAACTGTATTGGAGTGGAAATGCTCAGATGCTTAAAAATGTCGTTATTTTTGTACCTCTTTTATTATGTAAAAGGAAGAGAAATTAGCTTACAACTAATAAAGTTTACAACAGGTGTATGTGTAAAAGGATTAGAATATTCTGTTTCCATTGCAGCACTGTTATAAAGGAATAATTTTGCAGGTCAAATTTTTGAGCTTATGCTAAAATAAAGTAATAGAAAGAGTAAAAAGAAAAAACAGTATGGCAAGATGGACTATTTATGCTGTCATCCCAACAAGAATCTGCAGTTCAAATCTCATTTACAGTGAAATGTAAGGAGTTTAAAATCTGTATTTAATCTTGAATTTGACTTGCTACAGAGAGGAGGAAATCTATAAAGCACAGAGAGGATGAGTGTATTTGTTGACTTGATTTATATACTGTTTCACTTTCAAGTCTTTTTAAGTTCAACAGAGATAAACAATCAGATTTATTAACTATTAAAACATTAAGCTTTTTAATGGTGTTCAGCAGCCTCACAGGGTATAAACTAGCTTAGCTCTCCAAACAGCTTTTGCTGCAAAGCTCCAACAGACTTCTGAAGGTTAATATCTTTGGTCACCTTACAAGTGAGAAAGCACAGAAACTAGATGACTTGTGCAAGATCACCTGCTTATATCTGGCTTCAGGGACATTGACATTGGCTAGCCTATTTTTACTTTGTATTTTAATCTCTGTCTGTGATTATCAAGGGGAAAAGGCTGAGTATACCAACTTGAGATGACAGCTAAAACCAGTCAAATTCAGCTACTGCCTTTTTGTGTCCTTAAGCTTTGTTTTGAATTAGGCAGTACAAGCACTATGTCAGAGACTAGAAATCAGACAGCAGTGAAACAGTACGTTCTGGGACAGCACTAGTGGCACAGATATCCCTTTTTTCATTCTCTGGCAAACATCCAGTTATTCTTTATAGCCCTAAAAGCCAGATTTCTGAGCCAGAAAGGAGGACTTAAAGACATTAAGTGAAATGCATTCCAAGCTTATGATTTCACATCTTGAGACAATGTGTGCTGAACCTGAATAAAATCAGAGTGGAATAAAATAGCGAATTTTGTCACTGTCATCTCATTCAGGTAGAAGAAAAGTGCTGAAATGATTTTGAAAAAAACCTTCACATTGCTGAAGAAAGCATACTTGACTTTAGATGCAAACAAGTTACCGTGCAAGTTACCTGTATCTTACAGCTCACAGTTTTGGCTTGCAAAGAAAAAGATTTGTTTGGTTTGCCTTGCTTAGAAGAGGACACTACAAACAGCATGACAAAGCAGTACAATTCTAGGTAGTATTTATTTGTCTAATTTGAGTTCACAACACTGCTGCTTATTTGGGCATGCACGCCTAGTTGTATTAGTTACTTGTAAATTGCCACAATTTGTCTGGAACATGTAGTTACTTTAGGATTTACAAGCAGAAAGCAAGTATACTGCATATTTTCTAAATGGAGTGCATAGCATCATAAAGAATGCAATTTCCAAATTTGAATCTGAAAAAATTGTTTGCAGTTTCCTGAACTGAAAGATATTAAATAGGACGTACATTTATCAGACTCTACTGACATCAGCCAACATTAAATTACATGTTTTAATTTTCACTTAAGTCTTTCTTGAGGTGAAATTAGGGCCAAAAGAATAATAAACCTTCTTTTTAGTTCTGAAAACATTATATTGGGAGGCACATTTAGAAAATGAACAGCATTTTCTGTGAAGGGCTTAAGACAGTATGACCTGCACATGTGTTAGAGACATAAAGAATATTTTTTTTTTTCTTTTTATTCTATATACATTTACCAAGGAAGCATTTACCGTTTTGTTGGGGTTTTTTTTGGGTTTTTTTGTTTTGTTTTTTTTTTTTTTAAACAGGTATTTTAAGCTGTTACCGTTGAGTTACTATCGCATCTTTGTGTGTTACAAAGTACCCAGATGATACTGATGTTTTTCATGTCAATCTCTGCACTGTTAATCCCTCTTCTTTTTTCTGTGATCTAGGATTTCAGCCAATTTTTAAGATTTTGAAATAAAAATCCTCCACTGTACCATATTTAGATGTCACGATCATAAATCATAAAATGCCCATGTAATCCTCCTGTGTCAGTGTTACAGAAGTGATTGTTTGTTAGCTTTATTACACAATGAAACTTTTATAGGGCATAAGCTTAAAAAGCTTCCTCATAAACATGAGGAAAAAAAGTCTGATTTTTGCCTCATTTGGAAAGGTAGTACACCAGTTATGTTAGTTTAAATGCATTAAACAAAGTAGAATTATCTTAAAACTTCTTATGCTTCAGCTTCTCTGTCATCCTCCTAAGTTTGGGGTTTTTTTGAGTACACCAGGATGTCTCTATTGGTAACTTCACCATCATCCAAACAATTGTAGATTTCAACTGTTTAGGGTTTTTTCCTCTTAAAACCACAGAATAGTTAAAAAAATATTGGCAGTACATGGAAAGGTGATTAGGTCTATTACTTTGCTCAAGACTAATATTTATTTATAACTCTGGCAGATGTTTGTTTCACAAAATTATATAATTTTTTTAGCAACTTCTGTGGTTTTTTTTAAAAAACCACCAATGGAGAGGATTCCACACCTTCACATATAAACAACATTGCCAATATTCAGCTGTCCTGATTCTTATGATATTTTTTGCCCTAATGTACACTTTTATTCTTCCTTATTGTAATTTCTGAACATTGCTACTTCTCTGAAACCTGTGTGGATTTAAAAAATCAGCTTTTTATCTTTATTTTCTGCAGTGCCTTCTACATATCTAAAGATTTTCTTAATGTCTGATTTTCAGTATTTGCTTCTCTGCATTAACAGAGCTAGGATTTCAGTACTTCCCTAAGATTAACAAGTTATTATTTTCTAGACCTCCAATCATTCTTATTGTCTCCTCTAGATTCTTTCCAGTTGATTAACTTGTCTTTTCACAGGACATTAAGAGTGCTGAATAAAGTAAAAAAGGATTGCTTCAAGTGACTTGCATAAAATCTTACTGATCTAGTAAGATAATACCCTATTTTATTTTTTTTTAAAAAAGGGATAATGCTGATTTTTATTTAGTTTATGGATTGCAGTAAACCCAGATTTTATTCACTGCTGCTTAACCAGTTGTTCCTGGTGCTCTATGTAGCAGATTATTTCTACCTGAATTTAATACTTTGTACTTTTCTATATAATATTGTACCTTATTGATTTATGCCTGTTTCTTCAATTTATCACAATCAGCTTGCCCTGTGAAATGTTTGCAATCCTATATCATCTTATCATGTTTTAGGATTAAGCAGTGTATTAATTTTTTTATGCTTGTTTCCAACACTCTACATATCCTTCATTCCAGTGTTTATAGGTGCTCTTGAAAATGTGTCCCCTACATGAAGTTGCTCACTGGGGAAGTATTTCATTTTTGACAAATGCTCCTGCAATTTTGCAATCCTCTCTTGATGTGTAGGTGGTGTTTTGCACAGTGGATTCCACAATGTATCTTCCAATGATTTGTAGTCCATTTCTTTACTGACCAATTTTGGCTTTTCTGTATTCATGGAAGTACCCCAAAGTTTTCAGCATTTCTTTTTCAGCCTGAATGCAGTTTCTGGGGCTTTAGTCAGCCCTTAAATATACCACTGGCTTATCATCTTGCAGAAACATAATTCCCAAAGTATTTTATGATTAATCAACAAAGTCCTTAGATTCTTTTTTAATGTTTCTAGTGTCAGGTCCTAAAAACTTTCTGGGAAATGTTCCAGTGCTATTATATATTCTCCATAAAACCCCCCAAAACCTAAGCTGATGGTTTAGTTATGACAAACTAGAGTATGTTCCTACACGTGTAAATACAGCTATGAATTTTTGTAAGAATCCTCCTAACAATTCTTCTTTCCTCACTACTTCAAACTTTTTAAACTTTTGCTAGTTTTTCCCATTGAATATACATTCTACAAGACTAACTATCATATTCAGCAGTTGTGTCAACACTGGAATTAGACAACCTCTAATTAGAAAGCTGAACATTTTCATATCATGTCATCAAATCATTAAAAAATACTGCTTTTACAGCTATGTTTCCAAAGATCTAGGATACAGTATTAAGACAATCCTAAACAGTATTTCACCAAAAAGGGAGATGGATGTGTATAACTTCCTTTTTTACTATAAAAAAAGTGATACTTAAAAAGCAGCCAAGCGTCATAGCCATCAACAGAAATACTTGATTTGCAATGAAAATGAGGACACTTCTTTGTTTTAAAATCTATCCATCTCTTCTAAAATGCACATAAATATATTTTAAGAATAGAAGTAATGCGTATGGAGCAGATTACAATATCTTTAATTGTGAATTTCAGTATTTTTATGCATTAACTTTTTTACAAATTTTATCTTTAGTTCTACAGGGTAATATAGCCAACTGGCCAATGGATATTTACTGATGAATGGATTGATAGACTGATTTTTATTTGTGTGTGTGTGTGTTTCTTAATTCTTAGTCATTCTCTGATGTTACATTCTCAATGGTTTCTTTTTAGAGCAATTAAGGATTGGCCAACATGACCACTGATTTGAGAGGCATGGACATAATTGTGCTAGGGAAAGCTGGAGATTTACGTCCTCAGTTCAATGATATATGCAGGTCATGCCATTTTAATGCAGAATGCAGGATGAACAAGGATACCAATTTTGCAGATGATTAGCTGTTTGTATGTATAGGAAAGATTCATGGTTGGGAGATACACAGGGGAATAGCTGACAGCTTGGTAGAAATGAGTACTGCATAGAAAATAACTTATATTGGCAGTACTTTACTTTCAGGAATCTACATGGAAATATATTTCCCATCTTTTAGCTACTTGAGGTGTGTTTGTATAATAATGCATTATGTAAGCATAGTCTGTGGATCTAAAAACAATGGTGAGACAGGAATAAAGAAACAGAATGTATCTATTCCTCATGTGAAAGGACATAAGAAGGAAATCACTTGTTTCCAAGCTTTCATTATTTTCTTTAAAAATGTTTGATAATAATCTCTTGCTGTTTAAAGTTCCCTGAGGCCTTGTTTCAATTATTTTTTCTGTATTCCCATAATCTTTATTGAGGCTTCATTTACTTGAAGAGACAAATGCGACCATCATTGCAAATACAAATCCCATTATGTCAGCTCAGTGGTGTTCAGTCCAAAACTACTTAGCACTGGAGGATGCAGACAACTGATAATCATCTTGCATTCCTATTGATTCATGAGTTAAAACTCCGTAAGTCAATGATAATAATCAAAAGACTTCTAATACGCAATTTTTTCATGTTGAATGACAGACAGCTTAGGCAGTTGAGAAGAGTTGTCACTGTTATTCAATAAGTTTGAAAGGTTGTGTCAGAGTGGCAGAAATCCCATTCATATACCAAACATTTCTGAAATGCCCCACTCAGGCTTACTTGTGATCTTCTACAGTGCCATGATTACCTAGGTAGTAATTCATAGGGAAGTTTTATGTCATGGTAGCTTTGTTGTGGTGTCTGTGCAGTGATTGCTGGTGGTAGTTATTGTATTCAAAGGCAGAGTCTCTTGACAAAAATCTTTCCAAAAGAAACCAGATCTGGAAATGGACAGACACTTTAAATCACTCACTGGAGGAGGAATACCATCCTACCTCTTGTGCTTTTCCACTTCCAGCTGTAATTCTTCACTCTTTCTGCAGCTGAAAGCCCACTTGACATCTGTGACTGAGTCAGTTCCGTGTATGCAGCAAGTGTCCCAGCTGCTGCCTCACCCAGTAATGACAATGTGGCTTAGGGCTGCCAGCTGCCCGAGGGCCCACTCAACATGGGCAAAATTGGTCAGTCCTCAGGTTTTTCAAAAGAAGGCAATACTTTTTCTTGGGGGTGGGGGAATTGGGGTTTATGGAGAGGGAAGAGGATGGGAAGAGAGAAACCATGATATGGTGAGAAGTTTAACATACAATGAGAGAAATAATGGCCACTGGAGCCGACTCCTGATTCCAACCTGAGTTCAGAATCTGCTCAGTCCTGATTACAATTTGCCTTTTTAAAACCTTAAATCCTTTCAAATTAGGCAATTAAACCCAAGGTACTATAGAGCTCTGGGAGCTCAAAGAGGATTGCAAATAAATATTTATAATTTTTTAAGAATCAAGTAAAAAAATCATTTATCAGGGCCACCAGTCCCCCAAATACTTGCTCATGTTCCAGCATTTTGGAATGTTTTTGAAAATTGAGTTTGTGCCAGGACAGAAGAAAGCTGCAAAGAAGGAATGGTTTATAAACTCTCGTGTTGTATTCTGATTTATTATAATGATAGTTTTCAGTTCTACATTGTCACATATTGCTGTGTTAAGCATAATACTACATCCAATTTATGAAAATCAAAACAGTTCTGCAGTTAAAACAGCCAAAGAGGAAGATGCAATTTTGGTAATAAAGCTGCATAGCGTAGAAGACATAATCTCTTGATTGTATAGAAAATTGATTGAAATATGCTTTGCAAGTATGTATATGAGATCTCAGGAAGGTTGTCATAAATATATGAGTTTATTCTTTTGACTAGAAGAGGCCTCGCAAAAAAACCCAAAGAATGTAGTTTTAAGTTGAACTGTTCTGCCTATAATACTCTGCCTTCCTTTAACAAAGTATTTGTTTTCCTGTCCACCCAGCTGTTGTTTTACAATTTGTTTTGTGTTCTGTCAAAAATAAAAAATATAATACATTTAATAAAGCAAAACAACCTTAAAAAATTCGGCAAGCAAATGTGGCTTGCAGCAAATCATTTAATCCTGTTTTGTTCAACATAAAATCAATTGGTTATGTGTTTTCCCGTGTACATTTAAAAGCTCCCACATCTCCTGAGAAATGGAGTAAGAGGAGGAAGAAGGTAGTGCTGGAGAATTTTAAGAATTCTATTTATATTCCTCTTGGTGTGCATGTTACTTGTGGTGAATAGACCATATCATGTAACAGCAAATAATTATAAAGAGCCCAGCTCACTGCAGGCATTGCAAACAAGAATTATAGTTAACTTTCATCTAGAGGAGAAAAGCGGAAACAATAGAACACAAAGCAAATGTTTTCAGAAGAACCAGCATCTACATAAGGAGAATCCGCAGCTGGAGTTTTCTTTGCTTCACTGTGGCGTTATCCCATTATGCATGGTACCTTCCGTAGTTTCCCATTACTTTTATCCTCTGCTGCTGTAAGAACGCATCCAAAAGAGGAAATGGTTGCCATGCCAAATGGGATCCATACCCTTGGGTGGCAGTGGTTGCAGCACACTGAAATAAAGGAGCAACACATTGAAAGCTATGTATTACCACAGGCTCTCCATCTGAGGTTACAAATGAAGCCAAGCTGGGTGAGAGAGACTGCTTTATCTCAGCGGTGCCCTGAGAACTTAATGAATCATTGCTGGCCCAACTGCTCAGTCAGAGAGACTGAGTATCCACAGATGTCATTAGGAGTTTTCCAGATCAGTCAAGAAATTGTATGCTCTGCTGGCTCCCTTATAAAATGGTTAGGGCATAGTCTTTTAAAATGGAATTTTAATATTGAGTGCTTGTTTTCTTGCAAATGGTTACGCATCACCATAAGGTTCATCAAGTTGTCGGATTTTTAGAGTCTGTCCAGACCACAGGGCAAATATTGATCAGGAGAATTGTAGGTATATTGCCACCAAGACAGTTTTATAGTCATCTGCTTATCTTCTGGTGACTGGAGTAAATTGTAGAGGGCAGTCAGGGACCTATAGATGTCTATGCAGAGTTATTTCCTTACTTTTTGTTAAAATAAGAGGTTTTTAAAGGGCCGTTTGCATAGTCATGCCTGAGAATATTTCATGCTATCCTTAGTAACCTGAGGATAAACCATAGGTGGATTATATGTGTTCTCTTGACACAATAATAAATTTTCAGTTCTACTGAAATTCACAGTACTGAGATGTATTGTACTGCAGATATTTGGGTAGTGTGATAATTGGTTTTGGACTAAAACGTGTAACATTTCAGGTTTTTAGAAAGAGTTGTAACTTGGAAAACAGTGCAAAGGGAGTTGCTGTTGAGGTACAGGAAAGGTGAATATCTGTGCTGACAGGGAAGAAATACGAATAGAGAGAGAGAGTGAAGGAGTTTCTTGCTAGATAGCAAGGCATGAAACAGTTCAACATCCATGCAGCCAACTCACTGCCACGGGCAGCTGCAGACCAGCGGTGTGGGGCACTGTGTAATCTGAGCGAAACTGCCGTGTGGAAATGCTGCTGTAGCAAGGGGTGGCAAAAAGATGACTGTGGGATTTGAGCTTTCTTTAACCTCTTCTTAATTCTGGTAACTCAATGACACTTAAACATTTCCTTTCCTGAGGCAAGGAGTACAACTGCCACCTGATGGGAACCAGCTAAACCCCTCCTGCAGTAGGTGTTCCTCCCAGAGTTATACACTGAATTTTACCCTCTTCCAAATCCACAAGATTACTCAATACCTAAGATCATGTGTATACGTAATGACTGACAGAAGTTCGCTGCTCTGCCATTTGTTTGGAAATGAACGAGCGCAGTAAGAGACGGCCACCTGGCCCTGAAACCTGTGTGGCCTGTCACACTCCCGTGCCTCGCCTTTCTGCATGTCCCTTTTCCCAGGCTCGCAGTCTGGAGGCGGGTCAGGCAGCTACACAAACGTGCCTGAGGCATGGCCCCTGACTAAAGGGCCACGTAAACCAAGCAGGCAAGTGGAAAGGAGGTGATGGTGATGATTGTTGTATTTGTGTGGCTCTGCGCTAGGCTCCCTTAGTCAGCGGCTGAGGAGGAGGAAGGTGTCTCTTTCCTGAGGGAACTACTGAGCACCCATGAGGGGCAGAGCAGGCCGGGGCCTGCAGGCAGCCAGGCGAGGGGCAGGCACAAAGTGTGTGTGTGTGTCTAAGTAAGTGTGTGCATGTGCAAGTGTGTAAAAAGAGCTCCCTGGCACCTGAAAATATTTTCTGCTAACTGGGGAAGTAACTGAGTTGCCAGTGAGGAGCCCCAGACTTGCAGATCAAGCTGCAGGGGCATGGTGAGTGGAGTTGTGTATAAACCCCCTTCTAGCTGGGCTTCCCTGGTTGCTCTCAGTTTCTTTTTTAAATATTCTAGTTCATGCTGTTTTTCAGGCGGGCTTTCCAGAGTTGGAAGGCATCTTTTTTGTGGGGGTTCACGGTGGGAGGAGGTGTGGATGGCCTCCCCTCAGGGTGGTGAGGCAGCCAGGACCTGCCTCAGGCCCCAGCACTCAGACGCTCGGGCATAGGCCTCCAGCTTTTCAAGCTTCTCCCCCATGTCCTGAGCTTGTGTTTAAATCAGTGCTGTGTTTTCACCCGTATTTTCAGAGTTGTTGGAAGTGCTGGGTATTTTTCTAAGTCTTCTTGAAACGTCCCCCTTTATATGAAAACTAGCATTTATGTACTACAGTAAAATCTTAAAGGGCTCTTCACTGAAATGTGCTAGTGTGATGAACAACTTAGAGGAGGAATATAGGAAACCACAGATGTTGTCTTGTGAAAAAATTATTCAGATAAAAGCACCAAATAAGATCTGGTTATAATCAAATTTGATTTGGTAGCTGTAGTTTCACACTGATAAACAATAAGAAATAAATTCCTTTCAAGACTGTTTCTCTGTCTCAAAATGGACATAACATGCTTTTTGTAGTATAAAAAGTACTGCAGGGTTATTTTTGGTTTCGAAAATCTATTAGCAATCTAATGTAGATGCTCAGAACTTAAATTCTCCATGTTTTTCTAAATTATTACCTTCTGATAAAAAGTAATAATATGCTGTTTAATGTTGAGCTTCAAAAATTATGAAAACTTAGAGCAGTGATTGTTTTAAATCCAATTATGGTATCTGCTTAAAATGAAACTCTTAGCCTATCCCACCTTTTACTTGCCTAAAGGTAAGGATCAGACAATTCAATAGTAGAATAAATTGCTTGATAGTGCCTGGATGGCTTGGAAGAAGATGAAATACAAAATAATAAGGGAGATGGTTTTCTTTTCCTCTCTTTGACATCCAGAGATAACAGGCATTTGCACTAATGTTCACAGGACTCTGATTCCACGTAACCAAAAAAGTTGAATTTGCACTTGTTTCAGTGGATCTAGCTATAGAGCATATTGCATATTGAAAGCTGACAGTTGGGCATTTGGCAGCTACCAGACTTAATCCTACGAATAATGTGGGACTGATTATATCATGTATTCAGTTATATATCACAGTTATATGATTAAATTTCACAAAGTGATAATGTTTATATCAGAGCACTCTGATGTGACAGGAATGTTTGGTGAGCCACAGATACTTATACCTTACTATCATCATCCACTATGGTTAAGTAACTCTACGTAAATAAAAATAAATAAATATTCCCTGTGCCTCATGATGTGGGACTTCAATTTTATTTTCTTCTAAACAACCATCAAGCAGCATTGACTGAAATTGTGTAAAAGACCTGAGAGAAGTACTTCTTACAGCAGCTTTGGAAGGCCCACTGTTTGTATTAGAATGCAAATCTGTAGATATCTGCAGTTTTACTCTGCTGTGCATGGCCATGACTTCGGAAGTCTCCCAAATGTGCTGATTAATACTGCAGCTGACTCTCCATGTAATTAAACTTTGTCAAAATGTTTTCTGTGGTGCTACTTCTCTTTCCCTTATAGTACCTATAGCAAAGAAAGTAACATCTTTGAGAGGGTTTTGGTTTTTTTTAAACAAGATGATGACTAAAACCTATCTGCACTTAAAGCTATTTGTTTAGATTCCATTCTGCAGCCTTTACTCAAGCAAAAAAGCTCTGACTGGGATTGTTAAGTGGGAACTTTGCCCGGATGGGTAACGTTGGACATGACCCTTTATGAGCCCTAGAGTTTTGTACACATTTGCACAGTATGAGTAGGAACAAGTATATTGGGAAATACCCAGGTGCCCATTTATGTATTCTGAATCTTCCAGTGTTCCTAATTTGTATGGCTTTATAAAAACAGGCAGGGGAGAAACCAAATCAATCAACAGTGGTTACACATTAAGGCTTGCTCAATTTTGCTGCTCGGATTCCTCAGCATCTTCAAAATGGATTTAACATATACAAAACACCAACCCCTGTGAGGTGGGGGCAGACAATTTTTTAAAAAATCATGTCATTGTGGGAATTCATAATATCTGGAACTTCCAAGGATTTTTTTCAGGGCAGTCTAACTGTAGTGCACAGCTTTTCTTTCAAAATGGAAATCAAATATGAGTTTTTAGTCTCTAGCTTCATATCATTAGCTGTGTTATTACACCAGAGTTCTTACCAATACCAAGCAAGCTGGATGCTCGCTGTCTTAGTTTAGTTTAACACCAACCTACCAGGCCCATCTGCTCCCTAGAATGCTTGATCTGGAGTGTTCAGCCTGATTATCTTCATCACGAATCTCTGGAGCTATCTTGGGTTCTGGCTTTCTGGGCTATCACTTCATGGAAATGCAACTGCATGGCCTCTGACATTCATTGACAATTGTGATATGTATCTGTTTCAGGAGTGGCATAATTTAGTCTAAAACCAAGCTACTGCTAAAGGGAGTTGTTCTGCTCCCTCTTGCCCATGAAAATGTGGAGCAGGTGCTAGTGTTTGTGTGATTGATGAGTGCATCCGGAAGATTTGGTTTCACATTATACTTGATTCAGTGTAACGGTGGGTTGCAGCTCTCTCCACCTTGCTTATTTCCACCATTGCTTCACATTGGGTTAAATAATTGTGCAGCAAAAGGTTAAGTTGGATCAATTCGCTGGTAGAACTGAAAACTAACCTACCAAAAAAATGGGAAGGGCTTGTTGTCTCGTCAGCAAATCTGATCGTGACTTTGAAACCTAAATGAAATTGAAGGGGAGGAGCAGAATAAAGGAGAGATGGAGGAAAAAAAAGGATAAGCAGGATTTTCCTTCTCAGCAGCAGCCTATCCTTGCACCTAAGTAGATACAGACTGCCTAGAATTTCAGATATGTTCATTACTGTAGAATGCCACTTTTGGTTAAACAGTCCGCATCTCCTAGGGCTTACATCCCCATATCCTGGCCCACTCTGTTTTTCTGCACCTTGTATGGAAGGGCCAGGAGCTGAACAACAGCTCTGTGCTCTTCACACAAATGGTGCCAGCAAGGAAACAGAGTAGAAGTAGGAAATGACAGGAAGGGATGTGCTGTGCTGCAGATGACTCATAGAATACACTTAAGGATAGTCAGTGTGCTGCACCAGGTGGTGTGTTGCTTTGTAAATTCATTTCTGAGGCTTCAGAGCTGGGGAGAAAACAAAGGGGTTTCCCTGTAATAACTGTCTTTGAGAAACCTACTGCATAAGTAGAGGGTTGCAGAAGTTTATCATCACAATTTCTGTCCCTCTTTTGGAATTCATCTGAGAACATGGTTAAAAAAAGTCAACAGAAACAAATAGAGAAGAAAATTTTGCTGTCTGACTTAAATAAATGAGGTTCCTAATATCAACGAGAAGTCATTAGCTGTGTAGATCACAGAAATCACTACAGATCCATTATTACAGTTTTAGCATGACAGAACATAAGTATGCTGACAACCTAAAAGCTGTGTCAAACACTTACTGCCGTTGCTACTAGGCAACCAAATACTGTCCCCCTGTGAAGACATTTGGAAGCGTAAATGACATCTTTAACCTCAAAACATCAGGGTAGAAAATGAAACCCAGGTCACCAAAAGTATAAGCTTTCCAGTATTTCCTAATGCTTGTGTAGCCATGCTGGAGAAAAAGGACTGATTGTTGAAACCACCTAGGAAAGTCAAAGCATAATTGAATGCACTCAAGAATATACAAGGAGTATATTGGGGGGAGGGTGGTGGGAAAAATGAAGCTAAGGAAAAGAACAGTCATTTGGAGGCAGCTCTATTTATTTATCTCCCATGTGCTTCCTAGCATAAAAGAACATTTGAGTGGACTGTATCCAGAGTGAATAGAGAAAGCTGTGAATCAACTTTGAAGGTATTGCTTGCTCAGAGGGTAAATACCGTTTTAACTTTTTCTTTATAGCATTTTAGTAATGTTATCCATGTCAGATTTACTGAGGGTTTTATATACGTATTTTAATATTAACATAATATCCTGTATTATATAAACCTTATAATCTAGATTTTGCAAAACAAAAAGGAAAGACCCCCAAACCCTGAGGCTAATCTTTCTGTAAAGTACATGTCTGGTGTTTTTGTGGCCCTTTTTGCTTTTTAATTGACCAATTAATTACCTTCAACTCATGGATTGCATGCACTGTTCCCTCTCTCTCATGGTCATCTGTGAACACACTGATTCTCCCTTTCCTATTACATGGAGATAAGACTATTCTGACATGATTTCTGTTCTCAGAACAGCACGTGGACTGCGAATGAAGGCTCTTGTTCATTTTCAGATTTTCATTGATCTAACAGAATCTTGCCCTTTATTTTGACTTTAAAGAATACTAAAATGCTGAACAATAATCCTGTCTTATGTATCATTGTGTATTATGCTGGGAACAAAGATCTGAAATCACAGAAGGGCTTGTTCCTGTTCACATTCGGATTGGTAGTAGAAATAACATAAATATTGTTGAAAACAGAATGACGTATGAACTGAAAACATATACAGTAACAAAGCTGTGCTGTATGTTCCAGAAGAGGTGAGGTACTTTTATTTGCTTAATTAAGGTGTAAGGCAATATGCAAACTTGCTGCAACATAATACTGTACTGAAATGTGGAGGCTATTTCTAAAATTTAAGGGATGAATATTGTGGCCATACATAGGCAAGACATGAGTGCTTTCCATGTACCCATGTGCTGTGGTTTCCACAGGAAGAAAACCTGGGTGCATGGTGGGGAGGGAGCCTTCTTTCTTTCTAATGAGATCTCTGGAGACATGCCGTGATATGCACCTGCCCTTCAGCCTATGAGTCCAGAAAAATGTTAAGTGTGAAAGATGGAATTAGTTGGAATTGATCACTTACATCAAGTGTCAAAACTATACCTGTTTACTTTTTTCTGCAGTATCCTTGCATGGCCAGAGGTAAGTCATATTATGCTACCAGAGGTGTGGTTCTGTCTGCAACCTTTTACTATGACTGTTCAGATTCATCTAACTATTAACTTCACATTGTAACCCATACTTTCTGTTGCATCCTGCAGTTAAGGTTGTGGGGTTTGTTTTTTCATTACTCGTGTGCTTTTTGAAGAATGGTGAACAGATAGTGAAAGGTCAGACCGTATCTGGGTTGAACCATATAGTACTTATATCTCTGGTCTACTACTGACTCTTCAAAAATGTTTAGAAGAAGCAGGAAAGTACAGGTGGATGAAATAAGTCCACTGATGTCTTAATTCAGCTGTGA
Organism: Aquila chrysaetos chrysaetos; assembly: GCF_900496995.4. NCBI lineage: Eukaryota > Metazoa > Chordata > Aves > Accipitriformes > Accipitridae > Aquila > Aquila chrysaetos. The sequence goes on from NC_044012.1 coordinate 9,306,355, forward strand.
CCTGACCCCTAACATCCTCTGTGTATCATAATCAACAGGGCTGACAAATAATAGACTGTAGAAAAATTCTGGCATTGGGTTTTGTCTAGTCCATAAAAAGTAGCTATAGTCTGGTTAAAAAAAGGGGTAGCAAAAAGTGGATTTCAGTCCAAAGTAGTAAGAATTTGGTCTATACAGTAACTGAGAAAGTTATGGTAGACTAGCTGAAATAAATCTTAGATGTGAATAATACTGAAGGAGTAGAAAAGGGAATAGCAATTAAAGTGGAAGCTAGCATATGAGGTCTGGTTGCAATTCCAGTATATTCAACTGATGATCACTGGTCACTGATCGTTGATTTAGTTCTGTTTTCTTTGTGGATGATCTGTTTCTATAAAAAATTAACAGAATCTTTAAAGATCCTGTTTTGGAGAAAAATCAGTGAATCAAGACCAAAACAGTATCTTAATTTAATAAATTTATTTATATTTTTTTCTGTTTCACACAGTGTTTTATCACAGTACTAACATATTCTTTGGTTTTCTTTCCTGCTGCTGTATGTATAATTAAATGAATGGTGGGGTTATGTATTCAGTGGCAATAGAAAGATTTTGGCAAGCTGATTTAAATTCACTGGAGAGGGAGAGAGCAACAAAGATATAAAATGATTTTTATCTGAATGATGCATTGGTCTATGGTGGGTTTAAACAGTGCTTACAACTAGCACAAACAAGCAGGTTCTGTGAATACCTTTTTAAATTGAAGATCACATTCTTGCAGCCTTCGTTGTAGAGTTTCTTCCTAAATTACTGGTAATTTTCTGTGCTCTCAGAGTGCTATATAATCATACGTGGTCAAAACATTGTACTGGGAAGGCTAATAGAATATTAACACAACAAAACCATGTCTCTGTGAACCCAAAACTGTAGCATGAGATCAAGAATGATAATAGCAAATTTATGAGATGGTATTTGGCTGATTTTGGAAGAAGAGAAGTTTTTTTCATGGTGGTTAATAGTAAACTGTTTTGTTTAATATCTTGAAGGTGCCTGTTTTGCCATAGAGATTAAGATTTAAACTCCTGGTTAGCTTCTTATTCCTATTATATAAAAAAAGGCACTAGTTCCAAATAAAGAATGAACTCTTGTGAGCACAAGGGGGATGAATTTGCATATGACTTCTGCAGCTCTGTCTCCATTTTGAACAGGTGATTTCCTAAATAGCTCCTTATCAGAAAGCAGAAAGCTTCTTTGTAGTGTTTTGCTGGCTGTGCAAAGGTTAAGTTATCTTTAAGTCTCCCTTTAGTCATCATCATTATATCTGAGAGAGACTAACAGACATTTTGGTGTGTTTCTGAGGTTTTTGTCTATGCAAGAAGAAGGGTTTATTGTTTCCTTTTTTTCATACAGGAAATAATGATAGCTTATTAAAAATCAGTCAAGGATATTAAGATGTAAAGGCATTTTCTAAGTGTTTTTCATTCTCTAATACTTATGTGCATATGGCATTTTATAGAATTACAGTACAATGCTTTAAACTGACAAAAGTTACTGAAAATGTCATTTCAACAAAGCTAAAAAATCTGAAAAATCACCTGTAAGAAACCTAGAGTCTATCTATAAGGTTTTTTTTGTGGTTTTTCTTTCAGACTAATATTTCTTTTCAAAAGGCATTTACTGCTTCTAAAGGTTTGTAGAGTAGAATTTTTGTATAGCTATTGTATTTTGCTCTTTGCAAATCTAGAATGTCTTAGCTCTAAATATTTTTTTTTTTATGTGAAATTTATTCCTGTTGTGACTTAGTTTGGTTTGTAGCAGTTGTAATTGAAACATTTTTCCCCTTATCTTTTGAGTTTGAAACTTGAAAATACTCATGATTGATGGTGAGACCAGACAAAAGAAATTCAGTGATCTACAGTGATGAAAGTTTCATTTTAGGATGCCTAATTTTTAGTTAAAGAATTGGATTTTTAAGCATGTTAAAGGCGATTTAAATGGGGAACTTATGCTTTAAGCATGTTTTGTATTTCATGAAAGGCTTGTTCTGCACTTAGTAAACTGCATCATCTAAGCATTTTTTTAGTGAATAAAAACAGATTAAAGCAACATATTGAGAAGTAGCTGTTTGTTAATCTGCTGTGCTATTGTACTCTTGTATGGGATGAGTCATAAGCTATTGAGGAAAAATCACAAACTATTTCACTTTATTAAAATATTAGAAGCTAATTTATTCTAGTGCTATTTGGCTGCAAATTCAAAAAAGTCCTTAAGAAATCAATGTTTTTCATTTTCCTCCTGACTTGTAAAGGTGTCATTAACATGAGAGCAATGATAGCCATGTTGAAGAAGATTTTGATTGCTTTTAGCTAGATAAAAAATGTGGAAACTCACAATTCACACAGTCATTTACACTTTGGTATCTTTTATGTTTTCCTTTGTGACTTTTAGGTAAACACAGATCTTTTTTTTTTTTTTAAATATTTTTAAACTTTCAAGTTGTAAAGTTTCAAAGAAAAAAGTAGACATATTTAGTTGAGTGAGATTAAAAGAAGATGTAATAAGCATCCAGCGAGTTATGACTCTACTGTGTAAGTTTTTTCTACAGATGCAGAAAATGAAATGGCATCCCACGATCTATGAACATAAAGTCGACATGAGTCATCATTGGGAAGATTTCATTCCAGTACACTCAATTTGTGTGTCTCTGTGATCTGTCAGTTTATCTCTAGTCATTAAGCTTGATGCATTTTTCCATTTTCTTTTTCTCCCCTGAAGAAATCTGTGGTTTAAGTTTCTGAATTCCCATACTAGGCTGATGCATGTTTTTCAGAGTATTTCAGAAGGTGTTTCAGATCCCATTACACATTTTATGTTCCACTCTTCATGGAAGTCTAACCCTGTCCAGTCCTTAAATAGGTCATAAACACTTGGTTAAATTACAGTGACATAGCTCCTTTCGTGAATTTTCTTCCATTTCAGCACTCAAGTGTTTCCACTAACATGAAGTATGGTCTGGACTGGTCTTTTTCCAAGTAAGGTATTTTTAAAATAATTTTCCCAAATTCTTAGTAAATGTTCTTTCCTGATCCCAGGGTCCACAGAGAGCAGGAAGTTTAATGACATACAGGATGTATGCAGGTTTTCTTAGCTGTTATTTCACTAAAGCTTTTCAGAGGATAAATGCAAGTTTAATTTGGAGAAAGAAATATTAGAAACTCAGAAGGACTTTGCAACATTTTAAGGTCATAATTTAGAAATCCTTGGCTTTGACTAAGCTTTATTTACTTTTTCTTGCAAATCCTGAGTTTTTAAATATTTGCAAGTATTCTTTATTGGGTGGGCATATGTCATAGTGCCTAGCGGCAATATGCTTGTTATGACTATAACAGTGTTATGAAGAAAGGCAAACTAGAAAGGGCACATTTTCAACTATGCAAAGTGTAAAGCTTATGAAATTTCATTGAAAAAGAGTGGGGAGGAATAATCTGAATGCAAGGGAAACTTTGAAAATAATTGAGCTTTTTGACTTTGAAAGTAGTCCTGCATGAGGTTAAATTCCTGCATAGATAATATAAAAAATAGGAGTATTCAAATGTAGTACTTCTATACTACCTTTTCAAGGAGGAACAAGTAAAGATTTAGGAGATTAATTCTCCTGTCATCTTCTAAAATCATTGAGGATTCGTGATATTTCCTAAAACTCGTATGGAAATGGATTAAGCTTTGCTCTTGTCTAAAGTAAAAGACTCCTTTAGAACAACTGAAATATTGATTTTTTTTTTTGTTTTTTTGCCAGCTTTTTTAGATAGCATCTATTTAGTGAGTGGAAAAAGTAGTCTGAATATTAACTGTTCCAAAAAGTTTTACCCTAATCAGTTTGAAGCAGCATCAGTCAAGCTTGAATCTGTTGCATTATGAGTGCTATTTAAATATATAAGAAAATATTTGCAATAGGAGCTGTTCATTTTTGTAGTGGCATGTCCAGTCTTTGTCACTGATATTGTGTAGAAAACGTTTTACTGTCACTGAAGCTTACAGAGATAACCTTATCTTACAGAACTATTAAAATTGAGAACTAACATGATGAACCAAGCTCTGCTATACTATTAAACATTGCTTGTCTTGTTGCTGGTAAATTCTATAAAAAATAATTGCTGCAGTCTCAAACAATGGAATTAGAAGAATATGTGTGAGGTTCATACAGTAATAAAATTCTTACTTTTATCCTTCATTTTCCTTTTTTTTTAGTTATTTTTTTCTTTCATATTGCTTAACTTCTTTAGTTGTTTATGTAAGGCAAATTACCAAAGAAGGGTTTTATATTTGTTTGTTCAATAAACATCTGCTTTCAGCCAAAATCTGGAAAGAATTATATATCTTTAATAAGAGCTCCAAATTATCTAAGAAATTAGTAGATAAGTAGTTTAGAAGTTGCCCTGAGAGCTGTGCTATTTATGTTCCCTATTGTTCTATGCAGAATTTGTCTTGCTACTTGTGGTTTGTGATGTAGTATGTGAAGTCCTCAAAGGAAAACAAAGGCCAAAGCAACACCAATGTATCTTTGTGACACAAAATCATAGATACTATCGTGAGGCCATGGTGAATGGTTCTGGCTACAAGAGGGACTAAATAATGAGAGGAATGACAAAAATACCCCACCCCAAATCATGACAGCTTGTACAAAACCAAGTGATGTGAAATAAAATGATAACATTCAGAATCTTTAATCATCAAGATTAGGACTGCAACCTTTATGTGGGATGGGGGTGTCTGGCACTGTGGACTTTCTTGCTCTGACAGTCAAGAGGGGGGCATCAGATTAGTGGTCTAATTGTTAGTACTTTCTACTACCAATAAAAGTGAGAGTCTTTGAAGTTATTACTTCTTTGTTTAGGAAAGACAATGATAGGGAAGGACATAAAGCTTCAAACATTAATTCTGATTGGAAAATTATGAAATGGGGCAAGGACAAATGGGTAAAGTAGTGTGGCAGCCAAAATCACTTAAGCTCTAAACAAGAAATGATGTATGTAGTTCAATCTGTGTTAATTTTTTTTTTTTATTGAATCACATATATTTATAATTATTGCACTGTATTTGCAAATGCATTTCTTATGCTTAGGACTGTTTGACAGTAAGGCTGTTGATGTTGTTTAATGTAACTGTCTCCTAATTGTCATATGATGAACAGTAACTTTGATTAATGAACAGTTCAGGTGGGCGGGGATTCATTACTGAGCAACCTGTGTAGTCCAGTTCCTTAAAGATTGGTCTTGCTGAATAACTGTGCAATATAACTTGGAATATATTCTAAATAGTAGTATAATAGGATAGTTTAACATATTCCATGTAGTGGAACAGGCCAATCTATTTGAAGCTGTGAGAGTCTAAATTAGAATGTCTCCTTACCTGTTCGCCGCCTTCTTTAGACTTATGTGGGGGTGGTTTATATACAAGCTGTATCACAGGCACAGTATCTCTTTCTTACATGAAGTCATTTAATAAATGGATGCTGTTCTCTTAATTTTTTTCTTTCCTGATGTATTTATTCAGGATGCAGAAACTGCCTGCAAGAGACTTGGGTTTTGTAAAACCTCTGTAGCTCTCTCTCCTATTTATCCAAGTATCCAAGTTTGAGAAGAGGTTGGTGGGTGGAGAAATTACTTTAGCCAGGTCTAGATGATGCACTTGGGCTTGAATTCATGAATCTAAACTGATCTCAACTTTTTGTGTTTGTCTTTGAATTAACTAACATGTTGTTGTATGTTATTGACTGATTAATAATAAAAAATAGATGGTGAATTCTTCAGTGATGCACTGTAAGTAAATCCAAGTGAGAATAATGAAGAATGAAATCATAGAACATTTTGCATTCCATAGAAAGATTTACTTATGTTAGAGCAGTAAGATATGGTTTCTGTAAAACTTCCATTAAAATAAACTGGATTTTAGAAAGAAATCATCAAGCAGGACTTTTACAGGCCATTCTTTAGGCTGTTACGTCTGAATGTGATGGCAAATGAAAAAGTGAAACTGGCTTATTTACCTTCAATGGGAAAATAAATAAAAAATTTTAGGAAACAAATATGAAAACTGCATTTGAGCTGCAGAAAAATCCAATTCAGCTCTAATTGATCAGATGCTTGATGACCTAGTTTCAAACGAACACTGCTGTGCCCAAAGAAATCTAAGAAGTCTGTAAAATTAATTAGCAGGGTTGAGTATCCTTCTTCTTTTGATTTTAAACTTGAAGCCCTTTGTATTGAAGGTTGTCTACAGAAGGGGAAATGTTACTACTCTTTGTTATGGCACAAAATATTCATTTCACCATTTAAATAAAACATCTTTTAAAACTTGATGTCAAACACCAAATATATGAGAAGGGACAGGGCCAGATGAACATAGTAAATGGAGAGGATAAATGTAGTAAATACCAATTTAGTGATTATCGTACAGGCAAAATATTGTATTTCAGCACATTGTGACTTATTGCGGGAGGAAAAGTAAAAAACATAAAGAGTTTTACAAATTTTGAGATATCAAAGCATTGTTAGAAATTGAAGACATCATCTGAATGTTTGTTTTTATAGGTGACATTTTTAAGAGCATTCAAACTTGTAAAGGATAAATAGTTTCTTGAACTAGTTGGAAGTGTGGGATGTTCTTTGAATGTTTCAAGTCAAATCTAAAACATCCATTAAATAAAAAGTTCAATGTGGAATTATAATAAACACTGACAGGTATCATAACTCATGAAATATGTGAAAAGACTTCATTACTATTTTCATATAACATTTTGTTTTAAGAGAACACAGTAGGGTCTACTGGGACCACCTACAGTAGTCGTTATATCAGGAGTTTACATTTGAGTCAAATGTCATGACTGTCCCTGTTTACTACACTTTGATTCACATTGCAGAGCATGACCTGGGCTTCCTTCAGATGAAACAAAACTGAAAGATATGCTCCAGTGGCACATCCAAGGTGCTCTGGTCACTCATGGGCAGTTGTCCACAAGAGTTGAGCTACTTGGAATAAAATGCAAAAAAAGAATGTAATTCACTGTTTCAGAATATAGATTTCATTCTGCTGGTCCAGACATAGATGTTTTAATCTGTTGTCTATTTGTTATTTTTACATTTCCATGGACTGGCATTTTGTGTCCAGGATAATAACTTTTGACAGACTTTTGTTTTAGAAAATCCTGAAGTTTCACTGCAAAAGCGGGTACTTCTGAAATTACTGTAAAGCAGGACTTCATCAAGCAGTGTATGCTAGGAAGGGGTGTGACAGAAGGCTTTCCCCTGAAATATGTATCAGAGCTTCTGCATAGGCCTTAAGTGTTGACTTTTTCTACCAAAATGTCCCCCTCCCTGTCCACAACTGTTAATGATTCCAGAGTGAAACCATCAGTCTCTGGACATACGCATTCCAGTGTTGCAATTCTTCCCAATATTGTGGATAACTTTCTTATAGACTCATTTCAAGACTGGATTTACCTTTTTGGAACACTTGTTGTTAAATTTTGATGTTCACTTTTGATGCCAAGTGCATTTTTTGTCACTTGTACAAATACCAAAGACTGGGAATTCAACATCTAGATTGATGCTGATTTGTAATTGCACTGTGTAACTAGCTGCAACATATGATCTGAACTTGATAGAGAAGTAAAAAAAAAAAAAAAAAAAAAAAAAAGTAAAATACATGCTATGACATAGAAGACAGATGAAGCTATGATTTACCTTTAATTTTTAATTATGTTAAGAAAAAATCCCAGAGTTGCCCAGATCCAGACAATTTTTTGTTGGAAAGTGGAATAAATTGAAATAGATATGTGAGAAAAAGCACCTCCCAATGCAGTAACACTGAAAACAAAGAAAAATATCTCCTAGGAGCAAGGAAGGTGACCTGGAATGCTTTTATATTGATCTTGATTAAGTTTTTAAACTTGTGGTCATAGTTACAGCAGTGAAGACCATTTTCTAAATGACCCAAAGCTCTTGGAAAACAAGCAGAAGATTGGACCATCACTCATCTTTAATAGCAGACAGACAATAAGTTGAGTTTGGTTTCCCTCAAGCCATACACTTTTTCCTTTGCATTTTATTGTCAGCTTTAATATTTTAACTTCCAGTTTACACCTATAATCTGCAAAACAGTTTTGGTTAGTGCTTTTGTTAGACTGAGTGAGATAAAATGGCTGTTAGTACACTCAAAAGAAAATGTCCATTGTGGTGAAGGTATCACCTGAACTACGTAAAATAAAAAGATTAAAGTTGACATAAATACAGGTCACAATGCTGATGAGGGACCTGCTTCTTCTCAGCTTGATTCTTCTGTCCATTTTATAAAGCTATTGCTCAGTTACTGCTAGTGAGTAAGGAATGAAGCCCAGAGAATCTTTCAACAATTTTAAATTGTTAATGGGTCAGATTCATGCCACCTTGCTACTGTAAGAAGAACAAGGCCTGTTAATGTTAATATTTAATATTAATCATTACTATTAGTAATTTTTTCTGACCATTTAAGATATGTAGCCATCATAGTGTGACAATATAGTGGCTATGTATATCTTTGTGTATAAAAATTTTCCATTATTTTCTCTGTTGTATAGACATCTAATAAAATTAAATAATTGGAATTATGTTTAAGAAAGTAGGTTCAGGGTACTTACTAACTCAAGGCATGAATCTAGGTGGTAACAGAATAATTACTTGCTAATTGGTATGTGATTACATTTACATTGGCCTGTCACAACTATAAAAGATATCCTAATTGCATCTCAAAATAGTGATGTTACTCCATCATGTTAGCTTCTGCTTAACTGAATGGAAAATAAAACTATTTAATGACTTTGAAGTATGATGTTCAGATTCTGGACATTAAGGAAGGTTGGGGTTTTTTTTGGAATAGCAGTTTCTGAAGAAACTATTCCATTCAAAACTAAGTTTGAAGAAAAACCTTATAGTGTAATGAGAGTCTGAAATTAAGCTCTTAATTGCAGGATATTTCTGAACTCTTTATTGTATACCATCAGACTATTAAAGGATAATATCTTTTACATAATGATAGCAATTTAGTGAACATTTATCATTGAATATTTCAACTTACAATGTTTTAAGCTATGCTACTAGTCAATTTCAGAATCTAAAAATGGTTCTTCATAGCCCCAGGGACACCACTTAAGTTAACCTAATGGCATACGGTCGCACCTTGGGGAGTTGCAAAGTCTACACTAAGCGTTCTTTACCTAGGTCCCACTTGTGTTCTCCACCCAAAGCAGCAAGTTGGAAAGATAGGCAATTCTCTGAGGATATGCTCTCATGCCCAAAAGCTAACATTCACAGTTGCTTTCATCTGTAGACTCAAGACTAATGGACTTTTGAATTCCAAATACCTGTTTTGCAAAAGTGTAGGTGTAGTGATGTGTACAGTTTTTAAAGCTGAAGCTTAGAAATTTTAAAAGCTCCTGAATGCCCACATGTGGAAATGATGGTTTTGTTTCCAACACTGAACTGTGGGAGACATTCAAATGGCACTTAAAAACCTTCTTAAAGTAATAGCATAGTCCCATAAAAAAAAATTGAAAAAAGTTAAGTCAGAGAAAAAACATGTTTCTCTGTATTCTTATGATACATAAAAATGTAGAAATAAGTAACTTGACTTTCATGTTAGTAAACCCAATATAGGCTGCCAGGCTAAATCACAGGCTAGATCAGAGATCATAGAAGAAAAACTAAAATAGGCAGGAGAGATGGGAGTAACATCTGCTAGATCCAAAAAATTTTGCAGAGCCATGGAATCAGTGCTGCTGTTTTAATAATCTTTTAGTTCCCATGATTGAAAACAAATATAGAAAGAAGAAAAATGCCTTTTTAATTTCTTTCAAATAACGCGCTTACAGCCTGGTAGCTGCTTCATGTGCATCCTATTTGAGAATAGGCTTGCTTGGAGCAATATACTTTATATGTTTGATTAATGTCACTAACTGAGGAAGCATAAAAGAATTACTATCATGTGTCCTCTTATTTCTGCTTCATCCATTAGTTCATAAATTATACTTGCAGTATAAGATGTCTGCCATATTGAGAGTTGGTGTTTATACAAACTTTACAAATTCTTAGAAACTTCTAAATTGCTCGGAAACCAGTTGTTTTAAAATCCATTTAGTAAAACTGAGAAGGAACAACAATGTGTTCCAATTAAAAATATATTCAAAACCTGATTTTCATTAATCTGGGTCAGCTCTTATTTAGACAGGATGTATGTTATGAGATTTTTATAGGTAAGGCTATTGGCATGATTGGCATCAGCAGTGCTTGTAAAATATATCAGTTCTTTTCCTCTGAGATACCAAGAAGCAATTTTTTTTTTCATCCCAATGTATTACAGAGAAACATACACCTCATCATAAAAATCTTCTTCCATTGGAATGAAGGCAGAATAATTTGATGGGTATTGCTGCAAGATAATTGGACCGATAACGAAGGTTAACCATATGCTCAATGGTGCTTAGAAGAGGCACAAGTTCATTAGTATTTTTCCAGCTGCTGCTGCCAGTGTTGTCAACAAAAGTATTATTTCTGTAAATAGTTGCCCTTACGGTCTGTGTACACACTAGCTGCCTGGGAATCAAGTCTGTATAGAAGGATAAAAGAAGTGCTAGAAAGGTAGAGACTAATACTAAGGAACTTGACATAATAGCAGACACTGAGGTCTTCCAAAATCTGGACTTCATCTGTGAGTGTGTCATGTTCCACTGTGGTATCATTACTTTCAATTGCAAACAAACGTTGCAAACAGGTTGTTGCACTGTAAACTGTTGCTGTCATCTAGTACACATTCCAATACAAGATCACTGAACAATTTTCCCTACCTTCCTAAGTGACGACTCCTGTCAATTAACTTTATCCTCATTTCTCTCTCCATTGCATCTCTGTGTTCATTCAAGGCTCTTCAGACACTTTACCCTTCATTATCTGTAAACACAAGGAGAAAATTTTTCACTCTTCCAGCCACAACCAGAGAAATTGTTTCACTTTGCAGGATATTTGCAGCTTCTTTGGACTGTCTGAGGTAGGGTATGGGAAAGTCATCTTTATTTTTCACTCTTTTCCCCACTGAAATTCTCCACATTTATTTTTTATTAAAAAAAAATTGAGACATTATGCTCTAGTGTGTCAATTTGTGTTATAGAGTGTACGATACTGCACATATTGGTTCTAAACATCAGTTAATAGCTTAAAATAGGTGTAATAAAAAGCATATGAAACCTTAAGCATCACTATGAAGTCTTACTCATGTACAAAAATGTTATACTTGCTGAATCTGATGCTTAATTCAAGCCTCACTATATTGAGAAACCTTTTTGAACAATTGTAACTTTTTTTTAGATAATAGCTTTGGAAGTTTTCAGCCTTCTTCCATTTCTAAATCTGCTGCTGAAACACATATTTCTCTCTCATCTGTTCTGACTCACCTCTTTCCAATCCCTAATGGCTTCCCCCTGCCTGCCCTTGAGTTATAGACCATTTCTGAAATGCTGTATGACAGCACTTTCTTGCAGTGTTTTCAAAAAAGAAAAATTGGCTGTTTATCTCTCAAAGTCCTAAAAAAGAACTTTTGCTCTTAGCATTTTCACGAGGAAGAGGGCCAAGGTTAGTTTCTCATTCCACAATATCAGATGGGAAGACAGTATAGGGAAAAGTAATATAGATAACTCTAATCAAGGTCCCAGTCTTGCAAAGCACTAATCTTTTCTTAAAGGTACTAAGTATTCACAGTTCCCACAGAAGGCAGTGTAAGCCAAGCACACTCAGCAGTATCCTCAAGATCTGAAATTTAATGGTGTTTAGTCTGAACTGGTGCATATATATACACTAAAAAAGATTCACCATATGGAAATCAAAACAGCAGGAGGTAGGTGATCTAGCTCGGTAACTTACACTAATAATTAATAACTTTCCTTGTTTCTTACATGAACAATAACCAGCAGTAGACCTTGTGCATTTTCACTGCTGATTGGGAAATTCTTTAGTAACATACAACTTTTCTCTATGAGGGGAAATAATTGAATCAGTGCAACCAAATCACCTTTGATCTTCTCAGTGTAAGTTCAACATGATGACCTGTGTGAGTCCATTACTATTAAGGAATTTTCTGTCTTGAATATATACATTTTTACTGTCATTTAAAACATGGGCATTAGAAATTGCTATGTTGTTATAACAGTGACTTTGACAGTGTTATGCAAAACTGTCTACCTACCCTTCCTGAATCATTTGGTTTAAAAAGCCAAGGATTTTTATTTTGTTTGTTTGAGCCACAGTAATATTAATTAAGGGGATATCTGCTGAATTGCTCTTGGTTCCTTTCAGCTTTGTCTCTTATATACCATTTATTGTAAAAATTTAAGGGGATTCCATGTTTCTTAAACATCTTATTGGGAGGACTGTTCAGAGATACTGCCACTGACAGTACCACTCAAAACATATGCAAGAAGTCTAGTTCCCTATTGTTTCTTCTCCATGTTCTGCCTGCACCCATTCTTTGCTCTGCCATTCACCCTTTTAGGATTCGTAGAATATAATTCTGATGCCCACTTTTTGTCATCACAGGAAATTTTGCACTTGGCTAGTGCTAAAACTCACTCTCTACGATTTTGCTAGCACCAGAATGTTACACTATACAAACAGTGTTTGTTCTGAATTAGCTTGGTCTTCCATGTATGGCTTTCAACTGCACTATGCTAAACTTAATTTTTAGTAGTTCTATATTAATTTCTAATTGTTCGTCTACAAGGAATGACCTGTAAAGGGGTTCCCTATTTCATTCTTCTCTTGAAATTTGACATCACAGGATTACCGTAGTCTTTTGGGGGGAAGACACTTCAGAATGAAACTTCCACTTATTTAGACTCTTTTAGGTATTTCATTACTTGCATCCTTTTTCTTGTTTCCTCCCAATTAATTTTTTTCATTAGCAAGTCCTTGACTGAACCATTTTGAGCAGAAGAGATGAAAAAGCACGTAAATAATGAAGTGATACATACTTACAGAGTGGGTACAGGTGGGTTGTTCTTAGCAGATTTTTTGTGTTCAATGATGCTTAAGGCAATTTAATATCATAGAAGAAAGCCAGCTCCCCTCCTTCAGCTGAACAAAACCAAAGTGCATTGTGGGTTTTTTTAAGACTGGAAGAGCACTATGTGCAGTATTTTATCCCTAATTTCTCATCCCTTCAGCCAAATGCCATAGGCTAGTTCTGTCTGGTGACTGATTCTCCATATCTCTCAGATCCTTCTAAAAGAAGCTCTTAACCTGAGAGCAGAGAAGGGCAAACTGTATTTTACTAAGTGAGAGTTAGTGGTAGAAACAAGCTCAGTTAGGGAGAGAAAAGGTAAATGTGAAGAGGATGAGAAAAACACTCCTTTGGTGCCTCTTAATCAGTGATCCCCAAATGCTTTGCAAAGCCTCGCAGTGCTCTGCATGACAGAGAAATGTTACGCACTGGAAAGCTGAGTCACAAAGAGGAACTTTGAGTACGGGCTACTAGTGAAGACTGCAGCCAGTCTGTGGCAGAGTCAAAACCAGTTGCTACATTAGAACAGTCTGCCAGTGCTATTTTTGTATTTTTAATCTATGGTTTCTGAATTCTCTTTATGCATGAAGATCCACTGAGAAAATAGAGATGAGAAAGGGAAGCTATGAAAAGAGCATGAGATTTAAGCTAAAAACTACTACCTTTTCACGAGCTGTGAGCTCCTCTCACGTGGCACTGGCAAAAGCAGAGGTCTCTTGCTGCCTTATATTAAAAGTTGAGACAGTACATCTCATGTACTAATTCCTTTTACACAGATCCAAGTGATAAAGTTGCTGTTTGAATTAAGCCAAGTAAGAGTGTGTCTCTTACGGGGGTGATATATTAACAAACAAGCAAGCAATGATCCTGTCAGCATTCCAGCTCTTCCTGTAAAATCCTAAACAGAGAACTCTTCTGCTTACTGTCTTTTCCTATAACACCCGGAGTTTCTAAAGGAGAGAATACCATTTTCTGCAGTGCCAAAACACTATAGTTTCCTTCAGAAGCTTTGGCTGAAATAGAGCTTCAGTGTTCAGCCTTAGCAAAATGAAGTAAGAACTAGAAGAGTCATGTCTAACAATGAAGAGACAGGAATATGGAGTAGCTCTGCTTCCAGATTATACAAATATCTTCTTTTTTGGTCACCTAGTAAAAATGGAAATTCACTATTTATAAAATCTAAAATGAAATTTTGAAAATAATTTTGAAATGTTTTCTAAAAGATACAGCTGTGCCTAGGCTAAACATAAAATAAAGTTTTCTGTAATATATAGTGGAAGACCTTGAGAACATACCTCCCCATAGACATTGCTTCTAAACATGATATAACTGCGTATTACTTCAGAAGTAAATATTTAAAAATAAGATAGAAATCTTAGAAGTATTGTTTGATTATATATACTTACACCTTCAACAAAAGATTCTTGTTCTTTGAGGAGATGCCCGTATTTGTTTGATTGCTGACCAAAAGATTTCTTGCTCTCAAATGTATTATTGGTACTTCATCTACAACTTGCAGTTTAAGCATCTATTAAATATTTGATGTGCATCACAAATAACCATAGCTAGTGCTTATGCATACATTTTCCAAAATATACTTTTAAGACACAGTATAGTAAATTTAAAGTGGAACAGTAACAATAAAAGCTGCATTCTAGTCTGAACGTGCAGCTGGGTATTTTATGACTAAAGCTGTTACTTCTTTAACACTTGATGTTTATCATTGGATAAGGAAAAAAAAACCTACCCAGGGAAAAAAAAAAACCAAACAAACCAACTAACCCCCCCACCCCCAACCAAAAAAAAAAAAAGAAACAGAAAAACAGAAGCACCTGGACTTTCTGTAATTAAACTAAACATCTCATTTAAAAACATATATATATATGAAAGGGTTATTATGCAGGACAGCCACTATGGGTATAAAGATTATTGTTGGTATATCTGAAAATTCTGTAAAAGTACAAATAAGTTTGCCATAAATAAATTAACTGGAATGAGTTTATGCTAGCTATTTTTATTTTAGTATGGAAATTTTCCTACTACAATGTCAAATGAGTACTGATGCAGGGGAAGACACCTTTATAAAGCACTTTGTGAAGCTTTATTTACAATCTGCTGGAGAAATAACACCTAAATTGAAAAATGTATGTGGACATACAAGCTCTTGAATATTAATTTTAGCAGTTACTCTGGACTTGTGTTTTTATAATATAGAGCAAATTTTGTCCCTTCAACTCCGCAAATAAGAGTCCAGATGCCAAACTTCTGTCATAAACATTTTTTATATGATAGTAAAAGCTTTGTAGATCCAGAGAGCTAGTTCTCCTGGGACTATGTTTTTGGGGGAGAAGGGAGGGGAGAACTTTTTTCAGTTCTTACTTTGTCAAACTCAAAAAGACAATGAAGGCAAATACAAAGTTAAAGCAATGGAGTATAAATAATAAATGCACAGATATCAGGGTGTTGGGTTTTTTCCCCATACTGTGGCTTTGTATTATTTCAGTACTTTCAATGTGCTAAAGATGGTTTATCTTAAGGATCAATTTATATTAAAACTTCCCATTTTTTTATGATGCAGTGATCACATATGTGTCAATGTAGGGAAGAAAAACAGTACAGTAAACTGGTATTTGAAAATCCAGCTGTTCTTGTTTGTAAATTATATAATGCAATCAACTAAAAATTTTTTATTGTGGCATATATCATAGCTTATATGACTGTTTTTAAAGAATCATAAATCACTCTCTTTTTTCACTGAACAAATACAAGTAGATTTGAACCTCATTTACTGAAGATTCTATTTTGCTCTGTTCTTATGACAACTTTGGACACTTAGGTGTGTCTTCCTCTTGAAGGTAAACAAATTTCTCACATGGTCTTTTTGACTTAGACATTAGTGTTGCCTGGATACAGCTGGTGCTATTCAAATAGTCTGCTGCAATGCTGTCAACATAGCCATTTTGTTGCATTGATTTATAAATGCATTATCTGTAAAAGCAGCTCAGCCTTTTACATGAGCAAAGGATAGGAGCCAATAGAATGTAATTTAGTGAGCTTTTTATGAGAGGTGTTGGTTTCCCAATGTCGTACAGAAAAGTCAGATACTTTACAACAGATGAAGGTTGAATGCTAACAGTGTTTATTTGCCTTTTAACATTACTGTCCCAGGAGGCATCTTTATCTGTATCATTGACTGATTTAAGTTCTGCAAGTTACCAAGTTAAAAATGCCAATGGTAATTGTCAAATAAGCTGAGACATGTTGGTGTCTTACAGCTAACATTTTTGCAAATCTTCTTTAAGTTTTCCTGGTTCCTTTCACATATACCATATTTTCAATATTTATCATGACAACACCCTGAGAATTTTGGAGTTTTACACGTACAGTGCACATTACTGTAATAACCTAAATCACAGTGATCCAGATTGTCTTCATATACCAGTTTAATATCTCAGTGAGAGCTGCAGATTAAAACCTTAAAGTTAATTCCACTTGTACAAAATATGACTTTGTCAGTTGTTCTGCAGTTCAACTCCTGCACTTCAATAAAAAGTAACTCTCTAAGTAGTGTCACTGTCAGAAATACCCATGAATGGCAATGTCTGGGTGAATACCTAGAGGAGGAGATGTTTTAAGTTGAGCATGCTGCAGGACTCTGCAGTGAAAAATAAGTCAAAAATTATAGTGGCAGTCACAGCAAACCTTGCAGCGGTACGTATGAGCTGCACTATCCGATTTTAAACAGGATGTAATTAACATATGAAAGTCACTGTTGAAAAGCATTTTTGGAATTGAGAAGCAGATTTTTATAAATCTTAGTGTTTCATGATTTGTTCTCTGAAGCATCTGGTACTCATCACTGTTTGAGGCAGGATTTTAGTAATACCTCAGTCTGCTTTATAATAGCCTGAATGTAATTAATAATTTACCATTGAATTTCTTAACATCGTGCACGCTATGCTGCTTTGCAAACACTGCATTATTTACACAGCCTACAATAAGGGACTTAGACCAGGGACATGGTGTTTAAGAAGATTTGCAGGTGTCATAATGGTCATTTACAACTAGGAATTGGTCAAGGCATTTCTGAAGTTGTTCTTTATTCAGGTAAGAGACTGTGCTAACTCTCTACCTACCCAGCACCAGGTGAGCACATTGATGATTTTGGATCAGCTTTTCCCCGGGTTTATACTGTAAAACTGAGATACTGAGATACTATAGAATCCAGTAGATTCTATAGCAAAAACTATAATTTTCCTAAGAGTTTTTCGTGAATTAAAGAAACTGTTCCATTAATTCATTAAGGAAATATGGCCTCATAGGGGCACACCCTGTTACCAAGTGCTAAGACTCTAGTGTTCACTGGTGTTTCTAGAAATGGCAGCTGAGTATTTGGAATCTTTCTTCAAAAAGACAAGATTCTTCATAGTGAGGGTGAATGCCAGCAAGGTGAACAAAATTTCAGAGAAAAAGTCTTGCTGCTGGAATCTAGTAAGAGGTTACTTGAAGAGAGAGCAGGCTGCTAATGCCACTTATTTTATTGAATAGTAAGTAGTGACACCTACTATTTTTTCAAATGCATGCAGTTTCCTGACATAGTGTCTAATAATGCATTGCATGTTAACAAAATTGAGATTGTTTGTTTTCATGTTGGTCTGGTGAGCTGGGTCTTATTTAGTCACTGTAGCTGACCCGAATAGACCAGTACTGTTCTGTGTAGTGCAAGAAAGATACAAATACCTGTTGTGTATAGGTCTTTATTTTAGCATAACATACCATGTTTTGTAGCTACTCATGCTAAATTCTACACTAAAATCTACTGTACTTTAAAAACAAGCTGCATTTAAATTCTCTGTAGACTTCTGCAAGTGAGTGATTTGGGGCAGGGGCTGTATTTGTGTTCTGTGTGTTCAATTCATACCACAGTGGGGCCCTCAACTCCCGGATTGATCATCTAGGTGCTATTGCAATAAAAAAGTAATAATGATAACAATAAAATTAACAGCTATAGTTAGCTGTGACAAGCTGAGCATTTTTTTTCACCTCCAGCTGGTAGGAAATTGCAGTACATATTTTTCTCTAGACATAGTCCTCTACTTAGGCTTTCCATTATGTAGAAAAATATCCCTGCATTTTCTTGCTCACTTTATCTGTTCATCTGCTTCAGTGACCTTACTGATATGAAACCTTGTAAACTAGTGAACTAACACTGACAGACACAGGAGGTCAGACGCATGTATTTGCTGTAATGAGTGATGCTTATATGCTTACATTAGCATCAGTGTTCCCTCCAGACTGTTAGATAAACAGGTATCAAGGTTGAGTTTGCTATCATTATTGGAACTGCTTGAATGTTCTCTGCTTTTCTGGCTTTATCACTGTAGAAGAGTCGAACAATTTTTTTTATTTTTTAACATCTTTAACATTTTTAACATTTTATTTTTTAACATCTTAGATTGAAGCAAAGTACAAATTCTCTAGATTTCTCGCTCTGATGAAAATGTTTACTTGTCTGACTCCTCATGAGACATGTTGTGGCAGTACAACCGTGCTGAGCGCTTTGGCTGTTGCCATTCATGGAGATGTAAGTCTTTTCTTCACAGACATAGTAAACTGTTATGTATGCTGCTGCTGCTACATGTGCATTTAAAAAGAAAAACAAGTATCTTTGCTTGCAAAATTAGAATTCAAATCTTTGACATTTTGGTAGTAGCTGTATATATAAACATGAGAAGGATGTTTTTAACATTCAGACGAGAGGCCTACATTGACCATCAGCTGTACAAAACCAATGCATCTCCTGAGAACTGAAGAAGGGCCATGCCAACAGAGATCAACAATCCATGAAGGAAAGAGTAAAAGACATGGAACAAGTATAAATTGTTAATTTCTGTTATACAACAGCCCAGATTCTAGAAATTGGCAATTAAGGGGCACAGCTAGGAGCTGCATGTGAACCATCAGTGTATATATATTTTATCTAACACCTTCTTCCGTCCATTTATATTGGTCTCTATGGCTTCTTGTGGCATGATGCTCCAGAGTTATGTGTGTTTGGGGAAAAAAGAAAACTTTAAATTCTTTGAAAATTACACTGGCTCATTTTATTGGTTGATTTCTAGTTCATATAGTGCAAGAAAATTTAAATAATCTTAAGATTTTTATGTATCATTCATTCTTTATAGACCACTGTCTTACCCTCTTTCAGTTATTTATTTTCCAAACTGAAGAGACTCATCTCATCTTGTATAAAAGCCATACTATAGCTGTTATGATTCTTCTTGTCCTTCTTTGTGTCATTTCTAGTTCTACCATATGCTTTTTTGAGATGGCATAATTATAACTATGTGAAGTTTTCAAATGCTGGGATTACCATTTTGTAATGTAGAGTTCGACAGATCTGAAGGGGAACGGAATAAGGTCCTTATTTTTGAAATGAGAATATTTATACTTAAAAGCTTCCTCTCTGCCTTCAGTATATGTCTTCACACAACTGATGTGAGTGGTGTGACTTGTCTGGAGTCAATATTACATCAATTGAGTGTTTTGGCATTATTATTTTCTGGGTTTGTCATTGTGTCTGTCACCACCTCCCCCTGCATTTCATAAGCCTTCTTGATAGGAGCTAACTATTGAACTATTGAGCTGGCATTTTCAGAGATTATCTATAGTGTTTCCAAAATGTCCTTCCTGGATATTTATTAGGAGCTTAGATTATTCCCCTCTGAGTTTAATTTTGTCTTTGATTGCATGTGTCATGTGTCATTCTCTATTGTATATTCTTTCTTCATTGTTCTCTGCAATTTGTTTTTGTATTGTTGAATCTCTGTCATATGGAAACACTGTCATGTCACTACTCCTTGCCAGGTCATTTCTGGATTTCTGTGAAGATTTTCTGGTAATGCTCTCTCTTATCCTAAGACATCAACTTGATGTAATTTGATACATATTAGGACTAAACTCTTCATAAAACTAAAACATTAGAATTCTGTGGAAAGGGCACTTGAGATGGTAATTCTAAATAAAATTGAGCAATTTCTACAGCCAGAAAATTTATAGAAGGAAGGATTTTGATTAAGTTGGTTGCAAAGCAGACAATAAAATAGTCTTTCATTCAGTGAAAGTTATAGTCTACCGATTACATAGAAGGATGATTTACTTAGATTTTTCAAAGTCCTCCTCATTTTATGAAGAGCAGACACAGGGGAAACCAAGTAACAGGGTAACAAAAGCGTGAAGAAAATAAGGTGAAGGTAAGTATACCAGAGCTACAGTGTATTTATGTATCCTAAACTGTGAAAAGAATGCAACAGTTATCAAGTTGTGATGTCCAAGTCAAGGTGTAGTCAGAAGAATGGAATATTACAGTCTACGTCAATGAGTTTCCTAGGCATACCTAGGAATTTTAAAAAAACCAAACCAAACCAATAAATGCTTCCTAGATATATATATATATCAGTATTTTATGGAAAGTTTTCCAGGTCTGACATGTAGCTATGTAATTCAATATGAAAACAAATACAGAGCACAAGAAATTAAAAGGTACTGAAATTCAGGAAAAAAAGCCCACCTATTTTTAAGTTACAATCTTCAAGTCTCTAAAGGCTAGAATAAAATTAAGGGAATATTGGGTCAACTGCTCAGTACTATGCAAGATTTAATTAAAAACTACCCTACTGCTAGCAAAACTGTTTTGTTTTCATTTCACCATCTTCAGGAAGAAATACAATGACTTTCAGTTATCTCCCAGTATTTAAGGATTTTTTTTTTGTTATGCTTTTAAAAATAAGGATAAATGGAATATGACTGTTCTGAAATTGGTAATAACTTCTTAAATATTATGAGTATACTTTGAACAAAAATTGGATTTTTGTCTGTTAGAGATTTAGTATCTTTAGTGTAAGTAGGAAAGATAAACTAATATCTAATAGTATCAGAATACTATGTATTTGCAGCAATATTTACCTATGTGCTAGAAGTGGTTAGAGCAACCACATTATAAACATAGGCATCCTGTTTCAGTGGTATCTTAACCCCCTCCTAATCTTTAGTTTAATGTCCTACTTAAACTACTCCTGATATTGCTTCATCCGCAGTTTGAACTGTCTCACACTGAGAACTTAGAGCGCCTTATTTCCTTTTAAATTTCTCTGATTCACACAAGTCATTTGCCCAACTTAATTACTGGTTTCAGTAGCTTTGTGTGTCCTCTTTTGGCTGGAGTTGAGCTGACTAAATAGATTTGCAGCCCACTCTGCTCATCATTGCACTTCTACCCGAGGACAGTGGTGTCTTAAATAGGCTGAGCTGCTTTTGTGGTCACTCACTAATTCATATCAGTCTTATTGGAGTGAGTTGATTAAAACAGCGTGTCAAGGAGTGATTAAGCAAGGAGTTCAGCTGCCAGTAATGTGAATGCAGTAAATTCCAGCAGGGAGACTGTAACAAGTAGCTGGGGAAAATATTCACTTCAGCAGCATATTTGTAGCCAGAAGAGGACAGATGTCTCCAGTCTAATTCGCTCTGAAAACTCCCTCAGACTATAATAAGTAGTTAAATATATACTTGCTTTTCCTCTGGCTTCTCAGCTTGAACTGAGCTTTCATAAACTACCTGACTTGCTTTCAAGTAATTTTTTTTTTTTTTTTTTTTTCCCCAGAACAATCACTCACATCCTTCCCTGTATTCGGTCTGTGTTTGCAAAATCACCTCATTTCACAGCTCTTAATTAGTTGCAAAGCCAGTGGCAGCCTTACTGCTGTGCCACCTAACCCTCTCACTTACGTTGCTTTCTTCTCCAGACAATACGTAACAGCAGCTCTAATCCCATCTGTGAGCTACTACCATTTGTGATATTTTTATAGCATCATGTGTATTATTTTTTTTGCTTCACACTTAAATTAAAGGTGTTAATTTGTAAATAAAAAAATAAAGTTAAAACAGTGAAAGCAAGAGGGAGAAGCCACTGCCAACTAAAAAGAAGATCAGGGAATTAGAGAACCAACTCAGTTTGATGCAGTGCTTGCTGGCTGCATTGATTCGTTGATTGATTCAGTTAGTAGCTCTGACTCCAGAGTCACGTATTACTAACTGGGTTCCTTTAATGTTATCGCTTACACCATCCATGTCTCTTGGTACCAAGTTCATCAATATTGCATTACTTGAAGAGGAGGAGATAGAAATAAGTTGTTTTCAGTCATGATGACCATCTCAGATGAGATGAACTGAGATCCGTCTTTCTTACAACCTCAGTTTTGATTGTGAACTCTGTTAGATTAGAAAAAATCTCTGAGTTTTTTCTCTTCCTTATTTGATTCTTTGGGGACTTACAGAGTTTTGCTGAATTCTCTTCAATGCAGTTCATCTAACTAATTGAAACATTGTTTGTAAATTTATCTAATTTTAAGGATTTTGCAGTTTTCAGTAGATTTTGGGGTAGCTCTTCTTTGGTAAAGCTCTACTTCACTCAACATAAAAATTGTCATATTGAATTTGATAAATAAAACAAGTTATACCACAGTGTGTAACCCCAAATGATTTATTAATCCATAATAAATAATCTATCTATGGGTACTCTTCCATTAAAACCCTGTGTAGGCAGGCTGAGACTGAGGTATGAGTCCATCAGTATGAGTTTGTGAGTATTTTTCTAATCTTGTTTATATTCTCTAATAAAATAATACTACTCCAATATGCTACAAAACTTGAACTCTCTTAGACTTAAAAATACTTTATAAAATGTAAAATTAATCTATTTTGAACTGAATTTACAATTCATTTCCATGAAACTACAATGGTTTAAACAATATAAAGCCTGTATGCCTGAGAATATTAGTTTTACTTATGATTAAAAAAATAATAAAGATAAAAGACTAAAAGAAGAAATAAGAAAAATAAGACTAGAAAAAACACACTAGTTATACCTTCTATAACTTATTTCATATATGGTTACAACTGCCATCTGATTCTGTTTGATATAAAATAGTTGAAACTTTCCTAACACCTTTGATGTGAAAGTCTTAACAACCTGTAATCTACGTGTGCATGTGCATTCCCATATGTAGGCATATAATTTCAGGCATATATATGTACATAATATAACATGCGTTGCTCTGGTAATTTTAATGATTTTGATGCATCTTTTTTGAATAGAAAATAATAAAGCCTAAATATGATTTGAATATTGGTGTTAAAATGCTTTCAATATTTCTCAAGGAATAGTGATTCAACAAAAATGTGCAGGTTATTTTCTCCAAAATTTTATAATTAAATTAGAACACATGTAAGCTTTGCAAGTGGTTTCCTTCAGATTGAATTGTCTTGTGTTTTTAGATTCTATCATGGTAAGTTACCTGTAGGAATAGGGATTTAACAATACTTCTAGATTTGTACAATGCATAGTTTTACATTCTAGAATTAACAACATTGCAGAATTAATTTCAAATGAAACTTTCCCTCTGCTTTATGGTAGGGGAAAAAAGTTTAACATGAAGCTGGTGTTCAACAGAGGGTTCAAGAACTTCACTTCTGATTTGGGTTATAAAATGAGATCTGAAATCAGGTGTGTTTCAAGTGGTTTGAGGCTTCCTTTACAAGTCCCTAGTGCTAAGCAGTTTCACCTCAGAACTCTGGCAAGGGATTTGCACATATTGTCTGACAGAAGTATCAGCATCTAAAGACACTGAAAGTTTCCGAGTGCCTGAGGTCAGTCAGCATTTAGCAAACCTTGCATGAGAACACCCCTATGGATTATGCTGGCTATTGTTTTGCATTATTCATTGGTGTACTTGAAACACTATGAATCTAGATGTGATAGGGACATGTAATTTGAGGTGAAACCTTCATATTAATGTATTTAATATTTGATACACATTTGCAATAATTTAATTTATCCATATGTGAATAATTAAAGGCGGCTTTAAAGAAAGTTATAGAGTAAGTTTAGGAAATTGTTCAAGTCACAGACCTAATAATTCCCCTGACCTTGATAGAACTGCCTAAGTATTTACATTTAAAATACCACTTAGCTTATCTGTACTTTCTTCATATTTAATCTCCTTGATAGTATTTTGGCTGAAACATTGCATTGGGATACAACATACATGAGTAAAGACAGATTGTTTTATTTCAATAAATACACACTGTGTTCTTTGCAGAATGCTGGTTTTAAAGAATAGCTTCACCTATGAGAAGGGAAGCAGTGTGCCAGGACGAGTAAGATCTGAGTTTTGTTCCCATTTGTGCCCCAGATTACTCTTATGAAAATTACTGCTTCTCTCTGTCTGAGCTTTACTAGTATATAAATTTGTGATTCTGATATTTGTATTCTTTGAAGTGTTTTGAGAACTGCTGATTAAATGTACCGTGTAAGAGATGCACGTTATTGTCACTATTCTGATTCTTTTGAGAAATACTCCTTGATGCTTGCATATTCAGTTTTATATCCAAACAGAACAGGTTGTTGATTGATTCTGGTGGATTTGGAGTTTTTGTTGTTTATGAGATGCACCAGAACATTTCCTACCTCATGGCAAATACATCTGGATTGCTGCCTTTTGCTCTTTGAGTGTGAGAAGATATTGTTGTGATTGCACTGTCATGTCTCCTGTAATCCTTGAATTCTGCTGGGTTTTGTCTGCTTCAGCAGATGTGTGCCTCAGTGCTTGGTATTGCTGTTTCGCAGTCTAACCCTCCCTGTATATTTTATGTACTATTTTGTTAAATTCTACTAATATTTAAAATAATTAGGATGTAAAATGCAGTACTGGAAACATCTCAGCTGTTATGTTAAGATTTCATTTGCTAGTTTGTTTTAGTATTACTGTTACCAACATTGAAAGAAACAGTGAAGACTTTGTAGATAAACAGACATAAATGCAATAGCAGGGATTTTTTTATCCTATCTATTTCTTTGACCATTTCTTTCAAGTACATAGGTCTTTAACAAATCAGAGGACAAAGCCTATAATATCAGAAAGAAAAAAAAATGTCTCTAGGCACTGGAGAATGAAAACTTGTTTAAAGGCCTCCAGATTCTATTTTCAGGTATAATCTTATCTAGAAATGAAAAAAAGAAAGCAACCAAAAAGCCCTTGCCAATAGCTAGACAAGCTGAAAATGGAGGATTTAATGAAATAAAAGTGATAATTCTAGATCTGTATTACATAAAATTTTAATAAAAGACCATGTTATGGAAAGCCTGAGGCTGCAGCACAGTATGTGTCTCACTTTTTACATAAAGAATCCACGTAGTTACCTAAGCTATCCAAGACAGGCAAGCTAGTAGAACTGATTCCTACCTCCACTAAAAGCTCTTCACATTGCACATAGTAGTTGGAAGGGGACATAATTACATTTGCATGTATTTTAAGTCCTGTTTTTCTGTGACCACTTGCTATGTATTTATATTTTCGTGGAACATAAAGTCCCAACAATATTTTTCACACAAAAGAAAGGACAGAACAAGGAAAGAAATGCCAAACATTTAAAGAACATTCTCTTCATATAATCAATTTACACTTCAAATGTGTGCCCACATTTTTGCATGCAGCTACAGCTCTATCTGCTTGACATTAGAAAGTTCAGCTGCTTACTTTTCTTTGATGAATCTTACTGTTTGTGGAAAAAAGCAGAATGTTGCAGAGGCACAACGGGCCTTCCCCATTAAAGACCATGCTTGACTATGGAAGAAAAAAGGTTCCAAATCCTTCAACATAATTGTTTAACTTTGTATTTATTTATTTCCACTTACAAATATAACTAAAGAAATAGAATAGAAAATGTCGGTTCTTCTCTATATTGAATTACAAAATGGGACAAAACCAAATTCACAAATTTTCTAGCAAAAGAATATCATTGGAGATAATGGAAGCATCTTCAGAGAATGGAACTCATTTTCCATATAATTCTAGAACCATCTGACTGCTCTCATTTGTTATCATAGCTTGCAAAAGGTGGTCTATATCTATACAGCATTGTGAGAAAGGTATTTCTGGAGAATCCATGGATGACAGCAGTCTAGAATCAGTGATAACATGATTATAAATTCTTTATGTTTTTCTTCATTATTTTGATTTAAGTGCTTGTGAATATATAAGAATATAGAATATTCAGATTATACTGATAAAGTATTGGTTGTTTTTTTGTTTGGTTGTTAGTGGTTTTTTTTAAAGGAACTTTGTTCTCAGAAAACCATTTCAGTAGATCATTCATTCTCATCTCTAGATGCAAACAGCCTTTCACTGTCTTTTGTCTACCGTAGTTTCCTGGAGCTGCTATTGGGTTACATGTTTCCCTGAACTAAGTGTATTGGAGACATATGGGTGAGTCTGTTTCTTCTCATATATATTCTATGGTAGGCAAAGAATACTTCTGTTTCATTGGAGGTGAAAATGCAGTTGAAGTAAAAATCACAGAATAGTTCAGATTGGAAGGGAGCTTTGGAGGTTGTCTAGTCCAAACCCTCAGCGCTCAAAGCAGGGTCACCATGTTGTTCAGAGCTGTGTCCAGTTGGATTTTTAATATCTTTAAAGATGGAGACTCCACAACTTCTCTGGGAAACCTGTTCCAGGGTTTGACCATCCTTACAGTACAAAAGTTTTTCCTCATGTTTAGGTGGAATTTCCCTCATTTCAGTTTGTGTCTGCTGCCTATTGTCCTGTCACTGGGCATCACCAAGAACAGTCTGGCTCCATCCCACCACCTATTGGATATTTTTACATATTGGTAAGATTTTTTTTACACCTGAGCCTTCTCTTCTCTAGGCTAAGCTCTTTCAGCTGGCATGTAATGTAACCTGGTTACCTTTTGAAGAAAGAAAATAAAAACATTGGGAGAAAAAGTGAAACCATGAGAAAAAATTTGCCATCAAATTTTTTTATTTTTTTTTTACATTGGCTATTTGTTCTATACTACTCATGAATACGTATATTTGTAATTTCTCAATCAACATTCAGATGGGGAAATTACCCTCTGTTCTCTCAATAATAGGCACTGCAAATACACAAGAATCCTTTTTTAAACATGGACACATGAGATACAGGAGTGTTTTTAGTTATGTGTTTTCACAATTTTGAAATTTTTCATACATCTTTAAGATTGTTTGTGTCACATTTTACCACACAGGTCTTGATATCCCACTCTGACTTAAAAGCAGTCTATTACCAAAAAGTAAATCTATCTAATCAATATTTTGTCTTATTATAGAGGTCTTCTGTCTCTTCTGGATTTACTGAAAGAGAAATATGTTTCAAAGATCTTATTAGATGGAAGTATTATTATTTTACAAAGTTTTATTACTTTGTAAAACAAGATTCAATACAGTTGCATTTCAAATAAATTTTCTAATGTGTATATATATTCAAAATACCAATAAAATGTGAAAAAACCATGAATAAATTTAAGCAATAAATGTCTTAATTTAGAACATACATTTTCAGAATTGTTTATAAAATCAACTATTGACACACTGATTTCTCCCAATACCTATGTATTGACCTTTATCTATATATCTATACCCATTTCTAGTGTAAAGGAAATATTTCTCTCTTTTCCTTTTAACAGTGACTATCTCGAATAATTATTTTTCAACATAGTTATAAATATATTTCCTATGGCTTACTTGTAATGCTTCCTATGTTTTCATTGGTTAAAGTGCACAAAACCAGAAAGTCAATTTTATTTACTCTGTAAGCTATCTTAGTCTATCACCTTGGCTGATTTTGTCTTCCTAGAGAACAACTGACAAAGAGAGACTCTCTTTTTTCTGAGGGTTTATTACCCATATGTTATTGATTTCTTAATTCCTTTAAGCTTTTCTGCATATATATGCACCCTTAAATGTTGGTATGGAAGGGCTAGAAATGTTAAATATTCATACTAATGAACAAAGTTTCTTAAACATTATAGTACTGAAAAACAGTGTAGGAAAATAGGAAAGATTGCATAATCAGTTCATACTTTTGGCTGAAAAGCCGACAGTACTGTAATTTCTGATGGCAATGCATCAGAGTGAGATACAACAGAGTGAATTGAAATGCACCTTGCAGTCAGAGGTGAAATCCTGTCCTCCATTTAAATTAATTTAAAGCTTGTTAGAGCAACTTTTTATTGAAGTCTGGTGTTATCAAAGATATCATTCTATTCATTTGCATTGACTTTTAAAAGACCAAGCTAAATGTTTGAAGGCATCACAAGCTCTTTCAATCCAAAGATTTGTGCCAGGCACAAACCTGAAAGGAGGTTGTAGTGAGGTGGGTGTCAGTCTCTTGTCCCAAGTAACAAGCAATAGGACAAGAGGAAACTGTCTCAAGTTGTGCCAGGGGAGGTTTAGATTGGATATTAGGAAAAATTTCTTCACCAAAAGGCTTGTCAAGCATTGGAACGGGCTGGCCAGGAAAGTGGTTGAGTCACCATTCCAGGAGGTATTTAGAAGACGTGTAGATGTGGTGCTTAGGGACATGGTTTAGTGGTAGACTTGGTAGTGTTAGGTTAATGGTTGGACTTGATGATCTTAAAGGTCTTTTCCAACCTAAATGATTCTATGAAAGTATGTATGTGTGACGGAAAAGGACTTAACTGCAAGGTTCAAGCAAATGATTTATTTGAACTTCACTTACAGACTTAACAAACCACTACTGCAGGTTTTACAGATACAACGGAGGAATGTACTATTGCAATTTTTTTAGGCAAGAGTAGTACGCTAATACAACCACAAGCAATTCACAGACAACCACAAGCACACATGCATTTACAAACTTAAAGCATAAACAATATTCACTTACCCCTCCAGGTAAGGGCTTTCAATCCCAGGGAAGTTACCTCGACCGGCATCCCGATCAAGGGGGGGAAGGGTTTCCTTCACAAGCCAACTGTATAGTTGAAGTGACTCCCCCCATTTCCAACCTGAATCTTTGAGTTTTTATCCCCTGGCTTGTGGAATGGTGTGTATGACTATGTCTGAGTGGATTATGATATATGCCTAAATGGATTATGTATATCTGAGTGGAGTTTCCCCTTATCTTTCCTTTGTTGGTCTGTGATTGTTTGAATACACAAGGTTGTCATTTGAAACTGAAGCTGAAATCCTCCAGGTTTTGGGTTTTTTTACCTTACTTCCTCAGCAACTGAATAGTGGCTGGATTGAGACTCAGGGCATTTGTTAAGGGATTTCAAGGCTCAGTTCAGGTTTTGGTTCTTTGAATGGTGCAGCCACTGCCCTGTTTACTTTAGGGTTTATCAGACAACCCAGGGCTAAGCTGTCTACACAGCTCCCCGTGAGTCATCTCTGCAGAGAGACAGGGCCTCAAGGCAACCCAAGGCTGGGTCACTTTTGTAACCTCCCATGAGTCGCCTGTGTGCACTAGACATGGTGAAACTCGTTTGTGAGCTATGAGCTGTACAATCCACACAGTATGAAATCAGATCAGGCAGAAGAAGATCCCACTGTGTGCCACTGCTATCTTTTTAGCAACTGCACTAAGGAATCCAACCCCAAATACACGGTGTCTCCTCAGAGAAGAGATTATATACTGCTTCTGGTTTGAAAACCAAGTTTCAACTTGATGCTTAACCTACCCTAAAGAATGAGACCTACTTTTGAAAGGCTAAGGTGCTGAAAAGAAGTATATGGTTCATATCCTCGAGTAGAACTGTCTTTTTTAAACTTCCTGCTGACTGAGGAACCTTTAATCCTTCTGACTGTGCAATATCTTGACAAATGAATCTTTTTAATTTGGGGAATACAAGAATAAATTGCTAATGAGACAACAACAATGGCACTGCTTATGTAATTGCTTAACAAGAGATTTTGGAGAGAAATGTGTGTTGAAGATTCCAGCTTCAGAGTCTGACTCCCATGAGATAAGAAATCTTCTCTGTTGCCTTGTATTTCTTCTGACTGCTAGCCTCTGAATGATTTAAACCAGAAGCAATGATGTTTCTGAAAGGACACTGTGAACCCTCTTGAATTACACTGAACAGATTTATGAAAAAAAGGAAGAGTTGCAGTGTTGCAAATTACTAAAACTTAGATCCTTTTTCATAAATGTTGCTTGCACTAGTTTTCACCATAAAAAGAATTAACATGCCCTCCAGTATTACTCTTACTAAAGCATGCTTGTGCAATAATAATCATTGCATTAATAATGTTTTCATTTCTTTCACTTTTTATATTGCTACAACAACACAGGTTATATAATTCATTAGTAATTATACTGAAATAGAAAATATGTATAGGCTTAATTTACACAGTCTTTAAACTGTCATTCTCTGAACTAACTTGTAAAATGAAATAAAAAAGGTAGAGATGACATTTACAGTTGATTTGTAAAATGGGGTAGATCCTTTATGAAATCCACTTTGAATAAATGTGGTCTTTCCTCCTCTTAGGAATGTAGATTTTGCATGAAACACCAAGTGGTAAATTATTCCGTATAGCCTGGGCTTCAGTGCTAAACATATTGACGGCCTTTTAAAAGGTAGAACAATTCAGTAGCATAAGTAGCAGGGCATCTGTGAAAAGAAATGAAACGTAATTGAGATGACAAATTTTACTTTAGTAGGAGAACATCAGCTATGCTTGTGAAGAAGCGTGCAACAAGAATGCAGGTTATGCTGCGTGCTTCAGTGAGGTAACTGGTTGTCATTATGCTCGTCTGCTGTAGGGCAAGATAAGTTCTGTTTTCAGTGAATTCTCACAGGCTCTGAATGTGTTGCATGCACCATTTTTACATGCTTATTTTAACATAACACTGGCTTGCATGAACAATTTTAGGAGTTAATATAATAAAGCCAGATGTATTGCATAACTGAGCAAATTCTGATGGCGCTGTGTATCCAATGGGTACAAAACATGAAACTTTGTTATGTAGTCAGTCTCTTTGAAAAAGAAGCACAAATGTAATCTTCCAGTCAGGGTTCTCCTGGGACATTGGTTTTGTCTCTTCTTCTTGAAAAAGACTCTGTGATTTTGAGCTCCTTACCCTCTCCCAGGACTTTATGGATTATGGTATCTGTGAGCTGCAGGAAACTATCTTGTCAAGAACATTTAAAAACCTGCATATGATTCTTGATCCAGATATCAGTGTCCACACCCCCATCCCTTTCAACCCTCCAAATTTAACTGTGCAGTTTCAGGGCTGAAGCCTTAGAATCATAGAATCATTTAGGTTGGAAAAGACCCTTAAGATCATTGAGTCCAACCTTGATAAGGCATAGTTCAGATCATCTTCATCTAAACTGAAAAAGTGAGTCCTTTGGCAATGAAAGAGGGGAAATTGCGCCATTCATCTACTTCTGGGTTTCCTATCTCCATGCCTGTCTTTTGCTAAATGTCTTTTAATAAGAGACACTTTCAAAAATACAGTCAGTTTACTTGAATTATGTTTTCAAGTACCTGACTCAAAATTTTGCTTGACACTTTGATATATGTTTATATGTGTGTTAAAAATCTATGAGGAAGTTACAGAAGATAAATAAGGGTTAATTTGGTTGCAGGCACTCTTATTTAAATCATACTCCCTAAAAGAAAGGTAATAAAATTCTATTGTCACAGTAATCTGATGGGAATATAGAGGTGGCAGTGACACATTTATTGTCTCTAAAATGACCTTTGTGTCAAACCTCATGCATTGATTAATTCTTAGATGAAATTATTTGGGTTTATTTACTAGTTTACCCAAGAGCTCCACTTATACTATGCCACTCATTTTCTCTTCTGTTCAGTTAAACTGACAGTCGAAGAGTTGTTTAGTTCTGTGTGGCTTTTACCTTTTGAACACAAATATGAAGCGAAACCTCGCAGACTTAAAAAGCTGTGGTAGCAGGTAGACTTATCAACATCCCTTTGCCTTTTTTCATTTGAACTGTGGCAACACCCATCTAAATTGAGGCTAATTAAATACAATATTTCTACATAATAATATGATGAAGATTTTTAGTGCTGGAATCTGTGCAGTTTTCTATGGTTGTCTATAATTTCTTGGTTAAGAGAGTAATTTATTCTCAATGCTAACTGATGATGAACAGATTATTAAAGTTGGATTGTATGACACTTCTTTCTGTTTTCTTTTTCATTTTAAATAAGATCAGAGTAATTCTAAATAGGAAGTTGGTGCCAGCATTATAAAAGGATGGTGTATAAAACTGCAGACCTTTTCTTACAGGGTTGATTGATAACCGCTGATGAAATTACAGCAGTGCCATAAACATTTTAGTGTACATCATAAAGATTTTCCGTGTACAGCATTAGCCACATGGTATAGCTAGGTTAAGATTGTAGTTTCAAAAGCAGTCATCAGAAATTAATTATAAGTTCTAAGTGTTTTAAAAGCTAAAACTAATGAAAGTTACAATGTTATCCATTTATATTCTTTAAGAAATTCTTTTAAGATTTTCTGTGACTTGACCTTTATTTTATGACAAGATATCTGAAAGGTTGATTTGTATGAGTCATAGCTATAATTATTATACTGTATGAAAAAAAAAAAAGGAAGTTAATGGATTTTCAGAGCTACTTTGTTTAAAAAAAAAAAAAAAAAGTTAAGAATACTTTAAAAAACCTTTATATTTCACTATCTAAAATGTTTCTTACCAGGTCAGCCACTCCATCAATCTATACTTTAAAATTAATTAAAAAAGAAATGTAGAATAAATGTATCTTTGCTGAGTATACTGCAAGTATAAGCCTCAAGCTGCAATTCAACATGTGTAATTATTTAGGTGCATTATGAAGATCCATAATAACCATATGAATTGAGCACATTTACCTAAGTTTGAAACATAGATACATACATTACTGTTAAAAAGTTGACATTAATGGGATATCTGTTTGTCTACACAAAATGTTGCCTGCATTATTCTAATCCTAAAGTGCAAACACCTTTATTTGGTACTTTTGTATGGTATAGGATTCCAAGCATCTGATGGATGAAAGAAGTCTGATAAAGAAACCTGGTATTATTTATGCTATGTTCTCCTCTTGAGAATTCTGGTTTGGATTTTCAAAGGAACCTAACTGACTTACTCTTTCTCCCACTGAAAGCTTGAGGATTTTATTCTTATTTACACTAAAAGACTACAGACTGTCCTTGCAGTAGAAAGGAACGTTAATTTGTATGTGAATCTTACCCAGTAGGTTTTGTATCCCTGCGTTATTTAGGCTCCTTTGAAAAGTCAGCCTAATGCAAGCAATCTTATTTACACAAAGAGAATTCCCATTAAAGAAGGCAAGGCTGTTGAAATAAACTAGGTCTATTCACATAGAATCAGATTCTATCATCCCTCTGGGTTTATAATTTACAGACTTTTAGCTCTTGCCTTTGAGGACTAACTGTCTTGCTCTTCTCATTTTCTTCTCAATATACTTAACATTTAAGCTAGTTTGTTGTTTTGGATTCAAGCACAAAGGAGGAAAGTTGATTTACAGATGAATGAGGATGGTTCTTACCTGCTGTTACTTCTGGAAGCCCCGTTGTTTGGTTAAGTTTATACAGTTACTCTTCCCATGAACCCCTGTGATTCGGTGCACTCCTAAGGTATGGGCCTACTCAGAAGGGAAATTATCTATGTGTGGTATGTCTAATGACAGGCTCATTGTACTTCTGTGATTGATCTGCACAAGTGAAGAAAGTCCTCTTCACATGCTTGCGTGCTGGTTGCATGTGGTTAAGATGTCCCTGATTCATAATGATGTGTGTGGAATAATAATTCTGAATTTACTTATTCCATTACCTTCTGTGAAGAAATTGCTAAAGCAAGGAAAATATAGAGCAAACAGGTTATGGTCTGCTTTGCATTTTGTAAGTTGTAAAGAACATTGTTAAAAAGAAAAGTAGTTAGTTACATACTTATTAATACAGACTAAACAGATTCTGATTAGAAATAATGATCTTACATATGTCATGATTCCTAAAAGGTTGTAAGCATGTGTTTGCATTAAGGATATATTTTTGCCTGAGAAATTTAGACCATTAATTTCTTAAAGGATTTTTGGATCCTTTTGGGATGACCGTATATGTGTGTGGGTATTTACTTTTGTTCAATTTCCAGGAGCCCAAATGTTTAGAGAACTGCTATTAACTATTCGTGCTTTGGCTGTGTTACAATTTAAACAAGACCAAGACTAGCAGCAGTGGTTTTCTTATTTTATAAAATCATTTTGTGAAATAAATCACTCAAGGCTTGAGGTTTTTTTAATACTGAGTTTTGTCCCTTAGGGAACCTTTCATACACACTTTATAACTTCCTGAGAATAGGGAGATTATACACAGAATAAATAGCAGACAGCTGTGAGCTATGAGTCTACAATGCCAGTAAAGGGATTTGGTGATTTCATGAACGAGAAAAGCAAAGTTTGAGCGTCTTGAACACTATTCAGAGCCTCCAAATGGAATGAGTATTCTGCAATTCAACTCAATTTTTATTTGCTATAACATATGGATCTGAGTAAATGATTTATACTGACAGGATGGAGCCCTGTGATCTTACATCAGCTCCCATATCATCTCTAGGCTAGTAGCACTAACCATTTCATTTCTATTTTCCCCTTCATTCTCTCTCCTTTTTTACTTGCCCTTCACGCTATACTACTGCTCTGTCATAAAGTCCATAATTTACTTCTTTTTCAGGTACACTTCAAATGCTGGTGCTGAACTGGAGCCAAAATGCCTTGCCATACCTATACTAACAGTGCAGGAACACTTAATTTCTCCACAATGTGCTTACCATCAGTCTGGGTTCTAAGGGGGGATGATGGCTACAGATTTCATGCAGCTAGCTTGGTCCGAACAAGTGATCTAGCTCAATTAATAAACT
Source organism: Aquila chrysaetos chrysaetos (assembly GCF_900496995.4). Taxonomy (NCBI): domain Eukaryota; kingdom Metazoa; phylum Chordata; class Aves; order Accipitriformes; family Accipitridae; genus Aquila; species Aquila chrysaetos. The sequence continues at coordinate 9,341,226 of NC_044012.1, forward strand.
CTCATGGGACCTAAAGTGCTTTAGAGCATGGTACAGAGGTGCTTTCATAGCCCTGTTAGGCCCAGCTGACTACCACTTGCACTTATTAACATCAGCTCAGCCCTGTGATGTGGACTGATGTCAGAAGCAGGTTTTTCTGCATTATGCTTTCAGTGACCTATAATAGTCAGGTTTTCCCATTTTCTGAAGTTTCAGAGTCTCTTAAGTGTCACTTAAGCAGCTAAAACGATGGCCATCCCATTTTTCCAAAAAGATGCAAACCCAGATTGCTGATGTATGTTACAGTAATAGTTTTAGTAAGTCTAGAAATGATAAAAGCTTTGTGGTGTTGCAGTAATACTTCATTTCCCAAATGTAAATTATTTTGATCTGAATTTCTGTTTGTATCTTCATGTTGTTAATGTTTGGGAAATTATAGTAAGAGTTACTGAACAGTAAATAAGTATCATGGAAATCGTGAAGAGAATAGGCTTTTTAATCTTTGAATAAGTTAATAAAGACTTTGATAGTAAAAGGCATAAATAAATACTGAATTGTAATTCCCCCTAGTTGCAATTCAGACAGATAGTTACTTGATATGATGTTAAGTAGTGTCTTGGCTATAATTTGCTATCTTGGGTGAGGTATTTGCATAGAATTGTTTCATGCTTGTAAAACTAAAATTGCTTCCAACTGTGAGAACTTATTCATAGTAATGCTGCAACAGTACTTGTCATTTCAGGTGAGTGCATAGAGATTCTTTTTCTCCATAGCTTTCCCAAATTTCTCTGAAGTTTAGTGTATTCAGCTGGAATTCTAAGATGAGAAAGGTATTTTTAAATAAAATGTCTTAGTACACTGCACATCTTAGTCAATTTATCCTTATTATGGATATGATCTGGAATATCCAACTGACCTAACCAAACCAAACATGCTCAGTTTCAGGCAGAATTATGATTTTCAGAGAGGAACTCAGTAAACTAAGCTCATTTTTATGAATCTGAAATTTCAATATAATATGCTAGTTCAAGGTAACATTTGATCAACATTTAAAAAATTTCTTTCCAATGTGTGCAGTATGTTTTCTCACACAAAACATGAACTCAAATCCACTTTTTTTGTCAGCTGGGCTCTTGGAAAAAGACAATTGCTTATTGAACCATTATAGTAAAAACTGTTCTTCTGACAGCTGTACAGGGAAATCATGTTCTGCTCTTAAAACAGTTATAAGTAGTACCAGTTGGAGATTTTCAGAGAGAACAGTTTTTTCATCTCAAAATGCTGATTCTTTGGGCATGCAAGTTGATTTCTGACAAGCAGAATAGCAAAGTACTAGAATTGTGCTTGTCAGGAAGATCTCAGTCAACTGTCTGGTTGGTTCAGTAATGCTAGTGTGTTTGTGAAAAGTCATGAAACTAGTGAGAATTTTTGTAATTTCAGCTAACAGCCACCAGATATTCCCAGGACCATATTCTCAATTAAAACACTATTATTTTTCATGGCTTCCAAAACAAAATAATGTAGGATTTCATTCTGGCAGTTTAGAGAAGACCATCTTAATTTGGAGTGATTTCTTTTTATACCTCCATGCCAGCAAAAAAAGCATCACTGAGCAAAAATACCTTTTCTTGGAAGCTTTTGTCATCAATCTTTTCATGTCTAAAACTATAACTTTGTATGCTACATCCTATGAAAAAGATATAATAATCTCCCCAATCCTCTCAACATAAACAAGGATAAGGCAAGTATATCCTCGACTGTTATTTTGGAATTCTTCTTTTCTGGTCAAGGTGTTCTGTGTATCACATTGTGTTGGTGTCATCAACAATTGCAGTGTTCCTCTGGGCATCTTAGGATTCTGACTATAACACATGAGCTTTGGAGACCAGCATGCTGCCTGGGTTATAGAGTGGGTGCTGTAATGACACAAAGGTAAACATCATGTCCTCAACTTTATATTCTCTCAGGCATGAGGAAAAGACTGCTGCCCCTCAACATCAGCAGATCATGGAAGGGAGAAAGCCTTAAAATATGAGTGTATAAGAAGGAAGATCTAGTTCATAAATAGCATCTTGCACATACTATGATGGCTTAGCTTCAATGAAGTCAGTGATGGCAAGGATTATAGTGAAATACCTTTAGGTCTGTCAGGCAAGACTCACTAGTCCAAACATTTGATTAGGAAAGGCTTATTTCTTGTATGAGATGAAGGAGAGCTCAACTCATAAGACATAGGATTCTGAATCTAGGAATTATTTCTGGGTTGTAAGGTGGAAGATCCTTCCAACTTGTTAAGGGTATAAAAAACATGGAGCTACATTATTTAGAGTAGACTGTGCCAATACGGGAAAGATGAAATTATGCTAATCTTCCAGTTAAAGTGTATAAAATTTTATACTATTTGAGAAACATTGCATTCTCAGCAGGCATTTCAGCAAGTTGCTGGCCAAAAGCTATCTTAATGAGACAGCCGGCTTGAAAAATACAGTAAAAATGACAAGGGAAATAAATGAATGATTAAATAATATGAAACTTGGAGGAAAGCATAAAATTAACTCGCACAAACTGAATCCTGAAGACATTGTTAAACCCCATGTTAAAGGCACAAAGTCAAGAGAGCTATAATTTCTCACAGAACCGTTAGCTGTGTCCTTTTTGGCATCTGTTGTTGGTCATTAAAAAAAACCTACAACACCATACAAGTTAACTAGATTACTAGTGAAATATTTTGGCACAACTGAGGTATGAGAAATCTTGATTGAAAAAGAAACATAACAATTTACTGCTTAGCTTCACTCTCTTCTTATTCACAAACATGATGGATCTGTCACAGAATAAGGTGCTTGTTTTCTATTAAAACTATATACAACTTTTTGGCTAATTAAAGAAAAATTATCTGGGGAAGAAATTTGAAACTTAGTTACTGGATTATGTCTAGATGAGAATTATGCCTGAAGTATACTTGTCTCTTGCATGTGTGTATTTTTTTGTGGGACATAGCAGTTTGTTGCTGTCCATGTGGTGGAATTTCTTCATCCTATTATTTTTAAAATTTTACAGACAAATACTCTGCTCAAGACATTAAGACTTTGGAAGAACATACTTACAGGCAAGTAAATTTAAGTCTGGCCATAGGTATTTTTTGCCTCCCAGTATAATCATACCATCTTTACTTTATATACTTCCACCCATGTGTGTATGGATAGAACTTTTCCTTACAGGAATTCCACCACGTTCAGGGTCAGATCCAAGATTTCTGTTGATTTCAGTGAACTTTGACTCAATTTGTTAATTAATAGCTGTTGGCATTACTTATGGTGTATAGTAAATGACAAAGGTGAGTGAGATGGCAGGTTGGTGTTTGTTATGCACCCACCTATATTTCTACTCATTCCATTTACGAAGAAGTCTGTTTCCCTAAGAATTTGACTGAGCTTATGGTAAGAACTTCAGTAGACAGGATGGACCAAAAGAATGACAGTAGAATTTTTTTAATGGAGAATGTAAAACCTGTCTTTTATCTGTTCAGTTCAACTGTCAGTAATGGCTTTATATATTGTTACTGTATCAGTTCATTAACAGCTGCACATTGGTATAAATATTCAAGGATAATAAATAAGATATCCAAGCAAATTTAAGACAGTGGGAGCAGATTTTTGAAATAGGTCATACCTTTTATAGTGCAAAAATGTAATTGTCTGCAGTGTGGAAATAGTTGAGTAGTCAGACATCTTCATTGCAAATTGCTGCTGCAAAAAATTACAAAACATGATAACAAAAAAAATTTAAAAAAAAAAAAGAAAGATTTTAGGCACTGAGCTACTCTGATTTCAAAGTATGATAAAGAAGTGACAGAAAAAAAATATGTATGGTGGTACTCCAGAAATGTTACAAATTAGGACATGCACTGAACCTTAGGAAGATTTGACTGAAGAGCTGTCTTCTTTATAAATAATGTTACTATGTAGAGACATATTTGTAGTAGATGTGAATCCTTCCTGCTCTTTCACCGTGAAGCAATGGAATGCTCTGGGCACATGAATATCATGGTCAGAGATCTTTGATCTGATGAGCATACAGTACTAGATGTTAATATTTTTTAAAAATATATCTATATTAGGGAAGTCTGCTAATAATGAATTTCAGCATAGAATCATAGTAACAGCAGGCATAAAATTCTGGAGTATGCCAGTGAGGCAGCATGAATTACAGCATAAAAAGCTTTGAAATGGTAGGAGGACAGGTTCACCATCTGATTTATTTGAACCTTTAAATGAAGCTCATGGAAAAAATGACAGGCCAAATTCAGAAGTGAGTTGTACATTAGAGTAACTTAGATGACAAAGGAGCAAAATTCAGAGCAGTTCAAAACCAGTAACTGGACAAAGCAGATTTTTTCTGCTTTCTGACAATCTTCTATCAGTTGCTGCTTTTTAAACCCAGAAAATCTTTTCCTCCATCATACAAGTTACATTTATTTTGCAGTGTCACACTGTTTTGCAACAACTTTGATGGCTGCAAAGGAGAGAAAATAGAAAAATGAATAAAAGAATAGGAAAACCAGCTATTGGAAAAATAAACCACAATAAAGGAGAAAAGGGGGGGGGGGAAGAAAGACTCAGCAAGAAATTATACTTTTATAAAATAATAATGTTTTGTCTACCCTTTGAATTTATAGAGCTTTTTTTCTTTCAAAGTACCTTTACTTTGAAAGTATTTTGCTAACCTCTGCATTACAGTTGGAGAAATTAAAAATCCAAGAAAGAATGCAGCCATAGTCTTTAAAATGTAGTAGATTATATTTTTTAATGGCTCAATCACGGTGTTCCAACTTGAAGGAATGGTGATTTTCAGAAGGATTTTAGGTACTTGATTTAAGTTCACAATAAAGTATATTTATTGTTACTGAGTTTCAAAATACTGACTGTTGTTCAGTAAATCTAAAGGCTTTCCTCAGTACAAGAATGGAATGCACTCTAAAACAAAAGATGACCAAAAAAATTTTTACAAGGCAATTTATATTGGACAGTATTGCAGAAAACCTAGACAAAAGGAATTGCAGGGGCTGAATTTATTCTCTAACTCTGCTGTGGTCTGAGAGAGGAATTTGTACATGCAAAAGTGAAACTTCACATTCTGTTATTCTACAGAGAATTAAAAATGTAAGATAAAAGATAAAATCTTCCTTCTAATCCAAAGTGGATCTGTACAGCATATCTATTACATATTCTGTACTTGTCCCAAATACAGAGTTCTTTTAGAAGGAAAGATACAGCTTGGACTTTCAAAATTGGAACAAGTACTCATTTGGGACTTAGAAGGATATGGAGCAGTATCTCACTTGAGACACCAGTGGAAGTTCTGTGTTTGAAAAAGCTCAAACTACACAGACACAGACAGATATGCATTCTGGAGTCACATCTGAGTGACTGTAAAATCAAGAGAAAATGGTCTCAGCTAAGGAAGTGTTTGGTTGGTTTTAAAGATTGACTCTTAAGCTTGTTGTTACACAAACTGTCACCATTTTGACATGTGGTTCTAAATTTTCATTGAGAAGTGCATTCCATGTACAAATGTTTATGTTTTGATTTTTAATACAGTATTTTATGAAATCATTAATGTGGGTATTAAAATCAAGCAGTTGGATATGTAAGCAGGTTTTTAGCATAATTATTTAAAAATGTATTGCTTAACTTTAAAAATACATTAAATTTAAACAGAAGTCTGGATACAGGGCTTATTAATGACTTAATTTAACGCATTAATAGTTTATACTAAAATGATGTCATTTGTGTGTAAAAAGATACTCAATACTAGAATGTGGGACCTTAGAATACTACATTCCATAGGCTTTAATTAGTTCACCATACACACGCTGTTTCAGAACCTGAATCCTAATAGACAGCTAACAGATAAATAAGGTTAATAAGAAATGCTAGAACTGAAATAATACTGATATGAAATGCATTTTTCAGCTTCACTGTGAGTGTGCAGTTGAGGGGTAGATGGTAGGGCCATCTCATAACATATTTCTCCACAGTCAGGATCCAGAAATTGAGAGTCATTGTTCTCATAGCCAGAGTATCTTAAGTGTGACATATTCCCTCTCACTCTTAACCTATGTAACATAAATATTTTAGACTAATGAATTAAATATATTAGATGCTACATAAGAATAGGCCTTAAATTTGCTCATCTCAAGATGAATCTTTTGAATTATTTGTTCTTTTCAGTGACACTTCTGTGTCAAAATCTGTCAATTTTTTACAATTTCAGATTCACCTAGGGTTTGACCTTCAGTACTTGAATGCCTTTTAATATCAGAGTTATAGTGCATCTGGCATCATAAAATAAGTGATATTAAATCAAAAGGAAGAATTGTGCACAATGAAATGTATCTCAAATTGCTAAGAGCTACTTATTTAATTATGCATTTCTCTAATGCCTTGAAAACAAGGCCATACCTTTTCAGCATCCATCCCAAAATGACCAAGGTAAATGGCAAGTTAGATGGGGCTTTTTCATGGGTTTAATTTCCTCAGACAAAAACACAGTTCCCGTACACAGTAAGAATGAGAGCAGGTTTTTTTAGTAGGTCAGTGATATTAGAATGAAATGCAAATGCACAACTGAACTACATAACACAAATCCTGCTGTTTACTCTCTTGGGCATTACACTGTGTTTGGTGTAATGTTTTTCTAACATTTTATGAAGTTTTCCAATTAAATATTAATGCAACTTCTTCAAAGAGAAACAAAGATTTATAACCCTGAAGTGAAAGTGAGAGGATAAGAGAATTGATAGCGCAGTTGGCCAGGAGAATTCTGCATGAGCTCTGAACACATTTATTTGAGAAGCTAAATATACTATATAAAACAAAATATGTATATGTATAAGCTGTGCTCTAATTGCATGTGCTGCATGATCATATGTGGTAAATTAGGATCTTTCCACTCCAGCAACAAACCCTGTGCTGGATCACTGTTTTATTTTTAAATACTTCAGTGTTCTCTTCAATTTCTTACATTTTAAATACCTTAAACATTTAGGGGAAAAAAAAACCAATTAAATTAGAATCTAAAGTTAAGGCAACTAATATATTTTTGTATTTTAAAATTCAATTGAACTTGTAATAAATAATTTACTTAAGCAGTGCGAAAAGGAAGTGATAACCACTCTTGCCTTTTGGCAAGAGCAGGTATGTGGTATGCCTGATTCATCAGCACTAGACGGCAGTAACTCATGTATATGGAACAGACTGTAATGTTTTCCAGTTTACTTGAGGGAATGAGAAATGTTTAAGATTCTGCATACTCCTAGATATTCTTCAAGGTTACCAGAAGGCATAAAGACATGTTCTGAACCTGAGTTCAAATTCATAGGAAAAAATGCAAAGAGAAAGACCTATTATTTTTAAAGTTCTCATGTATTCCATTGCGAGGAGAGGAAGGGCAGGATTCTGTGATTGTGTCAGTCTGGACTTCTTAAATATTTTGCTTTTTCTGCCTTCTTAAAAAATACCTAGCTAAGAAAAATATGTCAGGACAACACAAAGGAATTAATCAGCAGGGCTGTTGCTTAAGATGCAGCAGTGTGAAAAATGCCTCGTCGCTGTAGGTCAGATTGAGGCATTGCATAGCGCAGTCATAGAAGCTTTGCTAATGAGCAGCACTTCTGTCTGTCTCCTTGGATTTCTTAATGTTTATCATTGTTACCTATTTATGCACAGTTCTCATATTCTACAGTTCTCCTGTCAGACACAGGGATGAACACAGAGGTAAAATTCTATTCATTGACAACCACACATTGCCTGTTCCACTCTCGAGGTAACAGGAGAAGGGTGAACCCTTGCCTGTCGTGTATCTCTTCCATCATGATTTACTTCCACCTATTTAATGTTGACCTGGATAGGAATGATCAGTGAGAAGTGATGTTTGCTCCTTGAGATGTATGTACCTTAGGAGAATGATAGAACCTGAAATGATCTGGCACAGGAACATCAAATCCATTTTAATGGGCAATTCCTTATGCCTGAATCGGCACATTCCCACAGCATATAAGAAGAAAATACTAGAAGTAAAAAATTTCATAGATACTTATGTTCAGATGTGTTCCAATAAATAGTGGCAGTCATCAGATTTGTGTATTTTCTTACTCTGCAAAATTTTTAAGATTAAATTATTTCCTTGATTAAGACCACAGGAAGAAAAGAATGACTGATGACATTACCTTCTTTCTACCCCAACAAAAAAAGAAACCATCTGAAAAATAAAGAGTATAAACCTGCTAATTAAAATGTCAGGAGACCATGACTGTATGCTCAATTCAGGGACAAAGTGGAGCGGGAGCATTATACACTGAGCCCATGCAGAAAGTTGTCATTAAATGGGCTGGATTTCATTTAAAGAATAGGCCTATAGTCAAAAACACGAGAAGAATGGCAGCAGAAAACATAACTATTTCTCCAGCCAGTGATTTTTCTGTATAGTCTTTTAATGATGTTGGAAAAGCAAAACTTATTAAAGACTTATTAAAAATAAGTCATCATGAAATAGCAAAGTGTTTGAGACAGTGCTTCCCTCAGAGCAGAATGTCAGGAAGAAAAAGAGCTAGCAATCTGGCAACTAGTGAAACAAGCAGCAGCATTTTCTGACACAGTAGAAAAAACATTCACTCCCCTGCCTTTGCTGAAAAATATCAGAGGAGCATCAGCCACACCACATGTTAGGGAGTCATGCCCAGATCCAGTCCAAGGCTTGGAATGGAAACAAGATTGCTTCCAGGGATGAGAAGATGGTTCACTTGTTAGTATCTCTTTAACATTATGACCTTTATGGGCAAAGCCTATTATTGTAAAGGTTATTTTTGCCTCTGTAGAGGGGAAAAAAATTGGTTGAGCAGCATTGCTGACAGCAAGAATGTCATTTTAAAAATTAGGTTATAATGAATATGAGTTTCAGAAGAAGACTGCAGAGTAGGTCCCATCTGCTTCCCTCTGGACTGCAGCATGAAAGGGAACAGATGGGCATGAATTATGCCAAAAATGGCTGGGAGAGGCTAGACAGCTCCATAGTCTTATTCTATGTTATCATCAGCCACTCTGAGATCCCGTTCCTATATACATCTTACAGTGCACTGCTGCTGTTGGGGGAATGGGGGAAGGGTGGATGTGATTGGAAGGAGAGAGAACTTGGAATAGATTATGCTACAGATATAATTCTGCAATATTTGGCTGTAGCTCAGGTGCTAATTTGATTGCTAATTCTCGTTTTCCCTTTTGTTTTGTCCTGAAGTTCATGAGCACCCTTACGTTCTGAATAGTCATGAGAAAGCGATACCATTTTTTTCCTGCACAGCTATGCAAAAGGCAGGTGTTCTGGAATAAGATCTTAGCCTCCAAAATCAATGTCATCTTGATGTGTCCTCAGATTAAGTCAGGATTTTACTCTCTGTAGATGTCTTCTAATACAGAGGGTTTATCATACCCAGTTCTAGAATGGAGTGAAATTGCATTGCAAATGGCAGGCTCATGAAGGTGTCCCCTCTCAAAAGCCCTTGCAGTTGAGGAGCACACTTCAGTTGCTTGCCCGCTCTGACACAGAGACAGTATCAAAAGGTTTTTAGATTTTTCATATGGTTTTGGTTTTGTTTCTCCAATTAAAAATCATGCTTAGATATTGTGTGTTGAATACTTTAAAAAGCTCTATTATAGTAACATTGTGTAATATTATCAAATAGCTATGCCTGATATTTAGCCATTGAAATGTGGTTTGGGGAAGCAGAAAGACTGGAACTCCCATTAAAATTTTGCTTAAATGTAAATACACTCTTCTTTGCAGTTGATGGCTGTTAATCTATTTTAACTTGCAGTACCTAGCCTTTCTTAACTATGATTGGTGATTGGTAGCCATTTCCTAAAGTGTCAGAGACGGCCTTCCACAGTGGTTGCACCTTCCTTTTGAAACCAGGCATTTACTCTTTTCTAATATAATTTTATAGTCCATAACATACAAAAGGCAACTCATGCAATCAATTGTTATTATTTTAACATAATTTTTCTGTATTTTAAAAACATCTCATAAATCTCTTGCATCTCTAGTTCTTTTCTGGCTATGTACAGCACAAAGTGGCTAAAGTGTAGCTTTAAGTTAGATTGTTTAGTAATGGCAAGCCTGGCTACAGCACAATGGTGTTGAGGCTGGTTATTTTTACCTTGTTCTTCAATGTTTGTACTCCACTTAGTTTTTCACTCAATACCTGTTAAAACTAGCAATTTAAACTGTTGGTACTCTTGATTACAGTGTGGGCAAACTCCTTGTTAACCACTGCAAGCCAAGTCTGATAAAGGCCATTCCAGGGCATCTAAGTACAGGTTTTTTTCCCTCTGTGTTTGGTTTCTTATTATCTTTATATTCAGAATTTAATGGTAAGACTATTTGTCTACATGGTAAAAGACCATGCTAGTGTTTGCAAGGTAAGTGTTGTAAAGGTGTCAGAAAATTCCCTTTATCTTCCATTTCTGGAAATAAAAAGACTGTTCTGTCTTTTGACAGAACATATAGGTACATACTGTATTGATTTCAATACTCAATAAAACAATAGTTTGAGCTATAATGTATACTATGAAAAAATGAGGGGAATTATTATCAGTGTTCCATGTAACGCTTTGTTGGTTGCTTCACAATCCATATTTTCAAAAACCCATTGTAATTCCAGGTGTCTTAGGGAAAGCAAAACAAGAGTTGGGATGGAAATCTTATTTAACACTTAACAAGTGAGGTCTATGAGCTATATTTCTATATCTGTATATGTGAGAACTTGTTTACTTTCTGAAAAGATTAGTATTGTATCAGTGCACCTCACTATTTGGAAAAAAATGTAAATGGGAGACTATATTCTAGGAACCAATGGGCAGCTGCAATCATTAATCAGTGTTTTTGCTTCTTGTCTTCTCTGTATTGTGAAGTCAATGTTTTACACTTTGGCCGCCTCAAGGTCTACATATACTTCAGGGCTTCATTGAACTAGCAGTACACTAGTGTAGAAAAATAACCCATTTGGTTTTTTTGCCATGAAAAATGTGAAGTCAGTCTTTGAACATTGACTAAAATCTCATTACTTTGGTGGCAAATGAGGCATGAAACATATTGTCAAAAATATAGAGCCCAAAATACAGTGGCACTAAATATTTTATCTTCATGGAATGTACTACAAAAGGTTTGAACTCTAAATCAGACAGTGCACTTAAGCACACAGCATCATTCATCAAGTGCGCAGTCTTCGTTGCAAAATTTGTCCATGATGGCAGCCTTAATGAAGTTCCATAATTTCTCTCAACCTCAGAAAACTATTATTTCAGCTGTATGAAGGCATAAATCTACCACCAACACTTCAACTCTGGCCTTGCTCAAGGCTTAGACTATTGACTTTATGGTGAGAATTTCATGGTAATCTTTCATGTCCTACTCATTCCTGTCTAAATGTTAGATGTGTAATATCAACTTGCTGTTCACAGACATGGGTGATTGGAAGGAAGTGCAATTGCAAAAGTGGAACTGAAAAGACAGTCTTGGTTACTTGAGACTTTATGACGTGGCTTTCTGAAGTATTCCTTAAGTGTCTGCACTTGTGTTCCCTTTGATCTCCATAGTAGAACAGAATTCTGTTACTACATGGCTGAACGAACGTAACAGGACAAGTTTATTTGTTATAATGAATATTTTGTGGATCTGGGAAACAAGTAGTATTTGTAGTCAGACAATGAAAGGGCCAACTGATTAATATAAACAATAGTAAAAAATTCATTATCTATGGACAGTGCACAGAATAATCTTTGATTTATACAAATCACCCCTCATCTCTGTAGGTGACTGATAAGATTTATTTCAGTCTTACACATGTAGTACTCAACATATGGCAGTTCACAGAAAATTATACCATCTCACAAGCATAGTACTCAATTTTTTTCACTGTGTTGAAATTAGGTATGCTGTGACATGGGAACCGGAAATCAATGTAAAATACGTATGCTTTGGAGAAGGGAAAAATGGCATTCTGAATTTCCTGAATGATAATGAATCTACAATGCATAAAGCCATTTTGTGGTCATGATAAGGGAATAATGTCTTTAACTGTCCTGAAATATATGTGTTGTTATTTCTCTGTGCTGTTTGTACCCTTCGTACTGTACAGATACTTGTCTTCAACCATTATGCATTAAATTTTAAGGGGAAATAGTCTAGAATCAGGCAAAGTGCTTCCAGCCAGCATAAACTGAAATGATTTACTAAAACTACAAAATCAACTGCAGGTGGATGGAATACGAGGATTTTTATATTAATAGAAAGTTGCAACTTTTAAAATTGTTTTATTGTAAAAACTGCAAAATTTGACAGCTGTATAAAATGGTTAAGTAAACCCTCTATTGTTTAATATTCAAAACTAAAAAACAACAAAAAAGTCCAATTCATATGCTCTAGGACAGGCTTCATGCCCCATAATTTAAGGAGTGGTTAATTAAAATATATCTGCTTCCATTTTAAATAGGGACTGATCTGCAAGCTGTAAAAAGATTAAACAAATCATCATAACCTAAAAAAAGAACTTGCACTATTCATATAATAGTATAGCTTTGTAGAGAAATTTGTTATCCTTTTAAGAACTGGTGTTGTCAGAGTGCTAGATTTTTTCCATTTCTCCTTACCTGTGTAAAGACTCAGGATCATCATTTAGACCATGACTATTTTACAAAACTAGTCTGTATATTTTCATAGTACCTCATAAGCAGCAGTATTGTTGGGCTTGATTACATTCATTTTCAGAACCACTTGTGAAAAGTTGAGCCAAATCTAGCACTTCTTATGTTAGATCACTGGCTAATTGATTTGGTTTCTCCCACTGCTTCAAGCATTATGTCCTCCTGTGCCATTCAAGTATGAGGGACAAATGTTAATTTGAAATGTGAACTGGTGCAAGTAATTTGGAATTGTTCATCTTTCCATGGGAAGCAAGAATGATAAGAGACAGAATTAACTTCCTTATATTTGTGTGAATTCATGCATAAAATACTTGGGTTTACTCCACTCTTCTGGTATAAGTCAAAGGTGCCCTGAGTAATCAAGACAAACATATTCAGGTTCATTCCATCTACTGAAGCCTCTTCATGGCGAATCCTAAGTTAAAAGCTTACTCAACTTGTGACATTTTCATAGGCAATGAAATATTTGCACCTCCAGAGAATATTCGCAGTTTATGTGGGCTGAAAAAGTTTTTACTGGTAGGTGCGTTACTCCATTTGCTGTGAAGAGAGGCTATCAAAATGATTGTTTTGAGACTTCAGTAATCTAAAGTTAGGTGGGACAAATTTGATCATATGTAGCCATTTAAATGAACAACAGATAACCAGGTGCATGGTTAGGCCTTATGTATTCACTCTTTACAGCAAAACAAATGTATTTGCCTTTCCACATCTAAAAATGTAACTTCAAGTTTCCAAATACAAAATACAGAGGCAATAAGGTCATTCTCGAGTTGAAGAGTACTTCACTTATATGTTGTCCAACATTGTTTTCAGTAAAGGTGTATGCAGCTGTCTTGTTTTGTTCCAGCTAATTCAAATCTATGTAGGGAGTAAAAAGGAACAATAGAATGAAAAAAAAAAACCAAACCACAGAAGTTATTTTCTTCAGTCCCAACAAAGGGGAAAAGTTGCTGTTTTGCAAAGATAAATTTAACTTATACATTAAATTGCTGCTGAGATTTCTCGTAACTATTATAAAAAAGATAAATCTGTACAAATGGTACATCTTGTGTCCAATATTAGCTGAATGAAAAAGATAATGGGGTAATCAGAAATAAATATCACACAATGAAACTTCTCAGTAGAAAGCAAGCCCTGCCATTTACATTGTCCCCAGAAGGTAATGGGATGATCTAAGTAATCCAAGTGGCCCAGTTTGGTTCCCCAAAAGGCAGGATAATTTTAAATTACTCCAAGTCCCATTTTTTGTGGTTTATATGATCATACCATTACAAGGATAGTTCATGTGCATCAAAAAAGGCACTTTATGCATGGAGTACCCCTTAGTGGGCAAGGTTTTCAGTTGGTCCTGGTTTTTTATGTCAATGTTCTGCACCTAGTTCCACTACATATTACTTAAATACAAACTCAACTAAAGGTAAATATAAATGCTGTCTTATAGATTAAATATTGAAGTTCATATTTTTTAAAGGAAGCCTTAAAACCAGTTACTCCAGAAATGCAGTTTTGTATTGATAGATTTTGTGCTGGAATACATAGTTTGATATCTTCTTGAATGTGTGAGTGTCTGTGTAAGAAGGAGAAAGAAGGAGCTTTTATACACAGTTTTCTCCTATTCATTGAAAATATTCCATGTCTACTGCTAGAAAATAAATGTAAAAATGGTCTGAGAAGGTTTGAAAGGCACAAGCTGGAGTTCTTGAGACTCCTTGATCCAGTGCTTCATGCCTGTTGGTACCTGTTAGGGTGTAAAAGCCCAGAAGAATGAAAGTTCCTTTTCTGACATTTGTAGTGATTGTACTGTCCATGTTCCCTTCTGCCATGACAATTATTAATTAATTTAAAGCTTAAATAGCTGTAAACAAGTTTTCCATTATTTTATTCCCTCTTCTCTTGCTTTTTCAAATTCTGGAAAAACACTTAAACTACTTTATCAGGCAATGCACTGCTTTGAACTCTGAACAATTAATTATGAATGTCTGAGAAAATGTACAGGATGAAAGAATTTTATGACATAAATAACCTGGTACAGGTCATAGATCAGCTCTTGACAAACAGTAATACCTTGTTAAGCCCTAATGTAGCACCATTTAAATTAGACATCTCAGTAAATGTTAAATGTAGTCACTTTTGAAACAGAAAAATTTGAAGCCAAGTCTATTTTATCAGACAAAAACTTTATGAGAAATATTTTTTTTTCCCTTCTGAGCAATCTAAAATAACAGTGTAGGGCATGTGAATATAAATATTGTGTTTAATTATAAGCATAGGCAAGGATCTGTGTGTGATACAAACTTTAACTCTTCTTTTTAATTTGCTATTATCTCTGCCTAATTAATATAGTAAAAAGGTTGTTGGATAAATCAAAGTATGACCCCAATGCAGTCTTGCTAATATCCCTATATCCAATAGATCTTGTTCTGTAATTCCCCTGGAAGAAGTGGGGCATGTCAGATAAATTAAATGAAAAGAACAGATGTAGATTAAGAGTGATGTAAAATTCAAGCCTGCACTTTTAATTTCACTAAATATTATTTTCCATCTTCATGATCACATTACATTGACATGTGGAACTTCAATTTCCTCTACTATTTCATTTAATAAAACCTTTGTCTCATCTGAGTTCTTGAAGAGATGTTAGCTTTAAATCACATTGACTTCACCCTATCCAATTTACATATGCTGAAGAAATAAAAGTCTTTTCAAGAGTTGCCATGGGGCTTCAGAAGCCTCAAAGGAGTATTAAGACCTTGAGTTTAATGTGAACTGCCTCCAACACAAAACACAAATCTTCCCAACAGAATACTAATGGTTTAGTGTACAGTTACATTTTCTGTGCAAGTTTGTAAAGTAAATAAACAATCCACATATAGGGAAAAAATAACTAAATTATGTCTGAGTGCTTGAATTTAGGAGTATGCCAGCTGGAAATAAAAAATGCTTTCTATAGGCCTGTATTACATAAGAAATGTCATGTGGCTTGACAGACGTACAAAATAGAACACAGGATAGATTAAAGGGGGAATTCAGAGCTCCTCCATTTTTTCTCTAAGGACTGTATACCTGCAGAATAGCATTAGGAGTTTCTCAAAGTCACTGTGAATATACATATAAAATGTTTTGCCTTAGATCTATATAAACAGAAATGCTTCCACACTAGATTTACTTTTTTTTACTTGCACAAACATTTTGTATTTATTTTGGTTTTTAGAAATCTTAGTCTGTTTTAAAAGATCAACGGACTTCATTGCATACAATAACTAAGGGGGGAAATGTTTTCCTAATATGACTTCAATCTCATCTCTATAATGGATTTCTCGTTATAATAATTATATCCCATTAAAATGTCAGAATTGGTTTAAAAGATATCTAAGAAGACATGTCTGTTTGAGCAAACTAGCAGGCAGAAACCTTGATGTTAATTTACTTGGCATCATTTAAGGGAAATGGAGAACTACAGCACATAAAATGAGAATCCTTGTGTGACACAAAATGCAAGCAGATTGACTATATATAGTATTAACTTAACACTTAAATAATTGGTCAGTCATAAGTAATTAGGGAGGATTACAATTACACAAAGGGAATGTTTGTTTCAAGTGGTGAGCGGAGCAAATGATTCAGAGTGAATACTCCTACGTGACAAATCTAGCCCTGTTTTCTGCTCAGGAATTATCTGCAAGCAGGCAGACTTTTATTCATTTGTTTGGGTGAGATTGCAAGCCCCTTCCTCTTACTGGAGTCCTGTTCCTGGGGTGATGGTGTTTCCAGGAGCAGTTGCTCAGTGTGAATGGGAGGTGCTCAGTCTCACTCTTTGTCAGGAAAGAGCGTCTGAACTATTTGGGCCAGTCTGACAACCTCTTCACACAAATAATCAGCTTCTACCACAAATGATCCCAGTTGTTTCAGTTCAGTAAGCTCATCCTGGTCTGGCTCTTTATTTAGAATGATTTCCATTCCTTGGGTGTTCATGAACAAGTCACTGTGACAGAGTTTCCTGCCCTTTGTTATCCATTATGTTTTGTGTGCAGTCAGACCCTGATTCAGCAAGTGATTTCAGGATGAATTGAAAGAAGCCCCATAAGCTGAGTTGGGAAAGATAGGCACATGCATTGTGTTTTGTTGAAATCTCACTTTCCTCACCCGTGCTGCTTTACTGCTCGCTCAGGTGTCTCTGGTATAATGTTCTTTAGAGACAGGAAGCACTTTATAAATACTAAATCAAAGCAAACCACAACAACCAGAAAATATCAGATTCTTTTATACGTTGATCATTGACAAGTCAAGACTTTTAATTCTTGTCTGTATCTGATCAATTTAAAAATACAATTTAAAAGTATTTATGCATATTTTTAGTAAATTCATAAATAATGGGAGGATGAAAATAGTACAGTTTCCTATCAATATCATTCCAGTTTTTATATTTAAAAAAAAACCAAACAACAACCAACAAACCCCTCATTTGGAACCCAGTCTTAAAGTTCTCATAAATATCACTACTCCTGTGGGTGTGTACTATGCAAGTGGACTATTAGAAAGTAACTTTAGTTTTAAAATAAACTGCACACAAGCTGACTTCCAAAGATTAATTGGTAATAGAGACAGAACTCATACTTCTTATGCAGGCAAACCTACCATTGACTAAAAGTGCATATCCCTGAATGAATGGCATGTTGAAACTCCTGGAAGGAAGCCATGCTGCAAAGAATTGAATTGAATGGGGTCAGAAACAGTCCCAGAAAGCCCTTTTAAGCTTGGAAAGCACCCTACTGAATTTCTTGCCAAATGCAGTATTTGCTATCACATTGTATAAAGAGTAGCCTGCACTCCTTCAGAACTGGCTTATTAGTATTTGCCAGTCTGCAGGGTGCAGACAGTGTAAACAGAATCCCTGATACATCCATCTTGCACAGGCAAATCCTGTCCAGGTTGTCCCAGTGTCCTAGCTAGATGCTTTTGATCCGTACAAAGTGCTGTTTACTTGAACTGAACCACAGACTTCTTGGTCTTCCCTGCCGATGTTTTCATCTTGACACGTACCTAATTCTTTTCTTTATTATAGCGTCAGCATCATACAGTGGTGCATAGTAGGGTGGTAAATGTATTTACTGTGTTTATGTATTTCCTGATACTGGAAATCTTTTGCCTTCTTAGAATGCCAGATAAAGTTAATAGAGCAAACCTCAGTAAACAAGGCTAATTATCTTGGCAATTTAGATTAAGTCCCTGAAATGGATTGTCAGAAATTAGTTTATTTATGTTACCAGATTAAGGATCCATTTCTCCGTCAGATGTTTCAGCTACCGTGAAGTAACCTTCCTACTGATACGCACAAAGAGCTGGACATGTTTGTTTCTCATTCCTGTGCATATACTTAAATGGACTTTTAAATTGCTCTCAATTCACGACTTGAATTTGAGATTTTTAACTTAATACTTCTTATAAATTCTTCTGTTGTTTTGCTAGTTTTTCTAATTAGCTTTAGTTTTGTTCTCTAAATGATTTGTTTTTTACACCTAAACAGATAACCAATAGGTGGTGACAGCAGTACACTTCTTGATTTAACCTAGTTATGCATGGCTTAGCAGCCTGGGCTTTCTGTAATGGTATCATTGCTTACAGCATGAGCCCTAGTGATGTTACTAGAAAGAAAGAAAACACATTTGCTTTTAAAATTCAGAGGTACTTATACTGGTGTAAGTCTGGAATGGCTCAGAGTCTGTAGTAATACACATAAGAAAGTAGCACAGTAGAGATTAAAACAGCCCAAGGTTTAAAGTCTCAAAATAAGTATTTGAGAACAAACTCTACAGGACAAAAAATACAGTGGTACAGATTTTAAATCAATCATTCTTCCAGTCCAAGATTCTGCATCTGCAAAACTCAAATAGGTATTTATTAGTTCACAAATTACAAATATCAGAAGAGCCATTTCAGTATTGTATTAGAAGAATCTTATTGTGAACAGTGTAATGAAGGTCTGACTGTTCAGCCTATACAGGCTTAGTTCATAAACCTTTTACGAAAATTAAAGATTCATTCTATGTTTAAAATATAATCTAATCTACATCTATGATAATGTACAGGCAGTGTGTGAGTTAAATCTCACTATATTTACAACAGTTAACCCCATCTGCTTTCCATTTTCCTTACCCAGAGTTAAAATTTTATCTTAATTTGAGAAATATAACATGATAAAATTGACATGATAAAATCAATAGTTTCTATTTGATGTAACAATCTTCTCCTAGAGCTTTGTTAACAAAGGACAAAATTCCAACCTCAGGTGAAGTTAGGGGGAATTTTGCCATGTACTTTAATTGGCCACAGTATTAAATTCTTCATTAATATTTCACAGTAGGTCATTTTTCATTACTGGAAATAATTTTTACAGCTATTTGCTAAGAAGGAGAGTAATTTAAAAAAAATGTCTTTGTCTTTGAAGTGTTAAATTTTAGTTACTTCTTTACTTAAGATGTAGGAAATGTTTTATTGATACACCCTCTTGATCCCATTTTTTTACATTTTGAAATGTAAATTTTCATTATGAAATGTATGATTTATCGTGATCCATTTATAGTCCTGTATGCCTTATTTGACAACATGAAGAAGTTTAGAAAGTCTGATGATGTCTCATTACTGTACTTGGCAGAACTCTGCATGCCAGCAAAGAGTAAACACATTTCCCACATTCTAGAAAATCACAACAAAAGTCACAACTAGTCATTAGATCTACAGGATGAACTGAAGAAAGCATTTACTTGGAGCTCCACTTCTGTGTTTGGTTATAAGGCAAAATTTCAGGAACTTTTTATAACAGAAAGAAAAAAGAAAATAGAGACACAGACATACATAACGCCAGATGACAAAAATCAGTATTTCAGCAGGTAAAAAGCAATGTTTAAACTGCTGTAAAATGATCCTGAATACTCATCAGGATTGGTGTTAAGCTATGGATTTGGGACATGGTATATTACATTTGACTAAGAACTGTGATATTTCAGCAGTTATTGAGGAGTACTGTTATGCTGTTTCAGCAATAGCATCAAAAACTTCTCCATCAATGACTGACATTGGTTAAACTGTCAGAATTTCCATCCTGTATGAAACACAATATTTGTTTTGGGCCATTCAATATGTTTCATTCTGACTTAAACTTTTTATATTATAATCAAACTATTGCATTCCAATAAGCCTTATCAAGGCATTAATGCAGTTGTTTTTAAAGAAATGTGATCAAATTGATACATTCCTGGGAAATGTTTCCTGCAAAAGAACATTCTTTCAGGTTTTTTTCTTCTATTTTACTTGTTCTAACTAGTTACTTTCTAGAACACTGACTGAATGTAGAATACTACACAAGGAGAATGAAGGGCAATGGTTACAAGCAGAGCTGAGAAAAAAACGTCTTCCACTAAAACAAAAAAGCAACAGAGATACATGAGAAGAAGCCAAAGGAGAAGGTATACGGATTTTAGAGCTGTTATTAGTAGAATTTCCTGAAATATGTATTCCACTCCTTTTTTTGTCATATTTTTGGGGTTTTTTTTTGTTTAGATCTGGAGATTGAAAGAGATCAGGCATTTATGCACACTGGAAATGTTTTCCAAGATGTGTCCTTTTACCATAATATAAAAGATTTGCTTATGCTTTGAAACACAATTTTCTAAATAAGTCACTCTCTTTTTTTATCCCAAAGAGTGTAATATCTGCCCTTACGTGTTCAGTATGCATGATCTTTCAAAAAGTCCACTAGTACGATCTTCATAAATATGAAGTACCTCCTGTTTTAAGCCGTAAATGCAAACTCAAAGTAGTAATAATTTGGGAGCAACACTACAATTAACACTGCAGTGCTTGAAGGTTTAGCATGGGTACTTGCCAGAGGTTGTTTCTTAATATATTACTAGAGTGTTATGCCTGCTGGCCAGTACATTGTTAATCATCATGTGAGCAATAGTCCTGCTGGCCATTACTGTGTTAATGCATCATTTAGTGTCATTCACTTGATTCATTAAAATAGCAACAACTACCAGGAACCCATTAAAAAGCTTCAAAGTCTGTATGTTTTATTCCAAACAACAGCACATTTCTTAAAAGAATGATTTGGATGGAATGGAAGAAAAAGAATATCTAATGAATAGGACTGGATGCTAGCTATGGCCCTAATCCAATACCTGTTGAATGAGAGTCCTTTCATTGACATCTGTGGACTCCAAAATTGGACTACGTGTCTTAATTAACAGAACTGTTACAATATTATTTTTATTAGCCTCTGGAAGCCAGATTAAATGCTAGAGATTTCTGAAAACTATGGGATTCTTTCATTTTTAATGTGATAGCAAGAATATAAGGCTAAAGTATCACCAAGAAGTAAGTCAGGCACTTCTCTGTAAATGTATACATGTACATAAACATATTCAGGTACAGAGTTCTGGCAATTGCATCTGAATACTCATGTGAGCAAAATTTTGTATACAAAGCTTACAAGATTATGTTCAAAAATGACAGAAACACAGTCCTCTTGGATTTTGTTATGTTTTTGTGGAATTTGGGGAAAAGTGTATTTTTGTAAAATTAATTATTATAAATTACATATCTTTAATAGCAGTAGGATATTTTGAAAAATAAAGACTCAAAAATTTTAGATAATATTGGTTTTTATAAATCAACATCCCATAAATCATATCAGAGCAATTCTCTTAAACATTCAAATGAATGGGGAGTAGATTGTTACAGCCAGGTGCAGCAAATTGTAGTATAAAATTACATCACCTTTAACAGCACTAGGACTGCAAGACTGAATTTTTATTTCTTGATTCTTGAGCTGCTTTTACATATGGTTTTCCTGTTACCTAGACATAGATTTTGATCTCTGAAACATTTGTGTTTGTAGATTATCTTACTCCAATATCTTGCTCAGAAGCTGGTTGGTGTTGGAGGACAGGAATCTGAAGTAACTTGGAGCAAATATAGTCTCTTTACGTAATGAGTTTAAAACTGATATGGTAACATACAAACCTAGTGTAAGTCCCATTAGGATTAAGAAGATGGGAGTCAACCAGTGCTCGTGAGGCACATTTAAAATAATATTATTTCCAGGAGAAAACATTTGAATAAGACTGTAATTAAAGTCAAGCTCTCAGAAAACTATACAAACCTGCAAACTCAGATTGACTTTTACCAGACCAATATTTTTTATTGACAGCATCTTTTAGAGATTTTCTAGGTGTAAAATTGATTCACAATCTTAATGTAGTAGCTTAGAAGAAACCTTTCTAGGAGGAACTGTGAAAGGAAAGTATTGAGACTCTACTAGGGATTGATATATTATAAATCATTATGTCTTAACCTTGTCTCAGGCAGTGCTTTCATAACCTTTGAAAATTGTGATTGACTGCAGCGATGGTTAAGGTTCCTGCTGCTGACTGAGCATTTAGGAAGCTCATATGCAACCTTAAGAGCGAGATTGCACTTTTAAGGCTCTGTTCTGCACTGTGTTCATCTCAAGGGAATTTCTGGGCGAGACTCTGCTTTGCAGGCTTTGCTTAGACATTAACAGGAATATGGTCTTTGCAACCTTAGGTTGATATTTGGCATACTATCTTTCTCTGTTTGTAGACTGATCCATGAGGGATATCTAAGCTGTCATTTGATCTCCTGCCACCTTTCACTTGCTGAGGAGTGAATTTCACCATCTGGTCAAGAGTGTGCTAGGAGCCTGCATTTATGTAGAGAGAGGAGAGGATATGGAAAACAGAAGGTCTCTGTGCTCTTTCTGTTCTTGCACATGTACGTGTAGGCCAGTAATAGTCTATCCTTTAACATCAATAATCTGGATAACTGCATTGCTCCCTCTGCCCTCACAGAGGTTTTCATACGTAAGGAAGGTAATTGTGTCGATAAAGCTGTTGGATAAAAACACAAATAAAGATCTAGACTGGTCTGTGCTCAGGCTGCATGCATTCACCTGAAATCCTCAGACAGCAAGTAGCTGAATTTGTGCGATAATAAACAAGCAAACTGTGTAAGTATTAACTCTGCAGGGAAGAAAACAAATGTGGAGTATATTTATAAATGCTGCTAGGACATACTTTTTGAGACATGGATCATGTTTTTTCATAACAGATTTCAGAACTGCTCAGCTTTTCTTTGTATATTCTCATGCATATATGAAAATGAATTTTCTCATGAAATAACAAAATACTTTGTATTTATACTTTTCAGTTATTTTCAATCTGGGAAATGCATATTGTCTCACAAATATTAATATGTAAGCTTGACAAATGGTGTTACTGGACAGCTAGTGTAAATTTTTCAAACTGCAACTGAAGCAGAGAAAGGCTGTCCCAGTGGAAAAAGAATTTGCCTGTGAAATCAACCGTTCTCCCAAAAATGTACTTAAAGACCAGAAATACAATTAGAAATCCTTGATATTGCATCGAGAGTCAGGAAACTTAAGAACGTAGTCATCAACAATAGCTAATTCATCAAATAAATAAGGTAGGCAAATAGCTTAAAATTATGCCTGCTATTCACTGAACATATGCCCATAATTTACCCAGTCAGTGAAAGTACTGGGCTACATAATCTCCAATAATAGTGAGTTTCTGGAGGTGATAATTCTGAAACACAGAAATATGAAACTCTAAGGGGTCATTCTTTTGATATGTAAAGTACGTCTGGCATCTTGATATAAATATAGGTATGTAATGAAGACAGTCTAGTTACTGCTCTAGACTGCTTGCCTCATGTCTGTTAACAATTGTGTAAGTTAACCTCTTTAAAACACGCTTTACTCCAGTAGTCTTTTCTTGCATGAAGCAACAGTGATTTGAGTTGAGGGGCTGAACAAAAGCACCCATAATCCAGGAGTCACTTTGTGGTAATTCGTATGATTTCTTGGAAAATGTGGAAGCAGCAACAAACCCACTGGCCTTCATGTAGGCGAAGCAAATATTTCATTTTTGGAACTTAAAAAAAAAATTATTTTTTTCTCTACCTGTCACTGATTGTAGCAGAGGTCAAAAAAGATGTTCCCTGTGGTGAAAAATATGGCTAAATCAGTTTTACCTACCTTCATAACTTCAGTGAAACAGAAGCTGTGCTATAAGAGAAACTCCCTAGGTGGCTGAGGGTGAGCAGAGGGATGTAGAGCATCTCTGCAGATCGCCTTCTGAAGTCCCGTGTAAGACTTCCCTCTTCCTCTTTCAGTATTACTGCCCTTCTCCCCACCGTTTCACTAGTAACTCTGACAATGCCATATTTGTCCTTGACCTTAACTAAGGCCCTGAGCCCTCTCCCCTGAGGTCCATTCTCCAGAAGGAAATGTAGAAGTGCAGGATGATGGACCTTGTCCTTGTCACAGGGAGTGGATGACCTCAGATCTGACCTAATTTTGAGTTGGGCACTCAGTTCCTCAGTAAGTCAAAGGACTTTGATATCCCTTATTTGTGGATCACAGGAACTGCACATTCAGTGGACACAGCCTGTGCTTCATTATGAATATACATGTGTATCATAATGTGTGGTTCCTACTTTACATTTTAATACCATATCTATTGTATATACATATATGTATATATATAAAACTGTCCTGTGTAAATAAGACTGCATGATTAACAGCTGAAAATTATCTAGCCCTGAGACAGTGCATCTCCTATATATTCTAACTTTGATAATAAATCACATTAACATTTTTGCTGAAACAAAATCTGTGCCTTTAAACCAATGGAACAGCTCCTGTTAGCCTCCTTTTCTTTTTAACAAAAAGCAAAAAAGAAAAAAAATTTTTATTGCAAGAGATTCATCATGTACATTCTGGCAATACACTTTAACAAAGCTAACTGCAAATGGGACTGATTCTACAGACCCTTATAACAGGTAATCCCATTCACTTCACACTGCATAAATTGTATTTGTTTGATATATGACTATTTTCATTGATTGTTGGAGCTTCATGTATTTGGTTACAGGAACATATGCTTTATCCACTTGTATCTCTACATAAATACACCTGACTTGCTTCTGGGATCACAAATTCCTCTTTACCTCATAAGATTGGTTTCAATTAATATGCAGAGAAGACAAACATTCATTTTTTCCTCTTTAAAATCATTAACACTACTTCTTTCGGCAGGGTCTCAATTTTATTTCTAGTTCTTAGAACTTGACACCAGAAGTGTTTCATCATAATCTTATTCTTATATTTTGCAAACATGCAAAATCTTTGTTAAAACAGTAGAAGTGAACAATATATCTCTATAGATTTATTTTGTTCTGAACAGCATGTTAAAATTATGGTGGAACATTAATTCCTTTTGCTTGCTTTTTTAATTAACCACTTAATTTAGTATTTCAGAGAAGCACAGTCTACAGGTAACAAGAATGTGGTGATTCCTTAATTGTAAGAAAGTCTAGTTGGTTAGTAATAAATCTTTAATTTCTTGCATGTTTATTTAATGTGGATTAATGGTTTATGTCTCACTGAGCTTCATAGTCTTTATTAAAATAAATTTAGCTATAGAAAAATAAGAAATCTACACATTTCATATTAAACTAGTATATAATTTGGAGTAATAGAGTCAAGAATGTGTGTTTATAGGTTAAAAGAAATAAGTCAATGTGTTTTTAAATAGATTATTATGCATCAGTATGTTACAGAGCCCTCTGACACAGTATACCATATATAGCATAAAAAGAATAGGATGTCTGCACTGTTTATGTAGTATGTTCAGTATTTTACAATTCAGTCTGTCTGTATGTTAAGCTAAGAATACTGGTCTGTACAACAGGGTAAAATGTTTTTCTGAGATTGAATTTATGCAAACCAAAGGGACACTCATAAATTAACATTTTAAATGAAAACATAAATTGGTTTAGCAAAAATGTTATGGTAATTTATCACCAAAGGTAGACCATACATGGGATGCACAATCATAAGGGTAAATAATTCTGTACTTTCAGTCACACAATGTTACTTAAACAGCAGGATTAAAAAATAATGTTTGTTATGATTATGTTTCCATTAACCACCCCTGATGGTCCCAGATGGGTTTTTATAAAATCTGAGTCACTACTGTATGCGGAGATCTGTTGACAAGTGACTAACCTTTACTCTAGGTATGCCATAAGATCTGTGTTCTGTGGCAACCATGACCTCTTCATTCTGATGATGTTCCCCATATTTCTAATATTCTAGCTTTACAGGCTCCTGAATTTATAAAGAGATGCTTTCTTATGGAAAAATCTTGATGATTTACTTGGTGCATAAGTATCAACCAGAACAGAATGCTACCTAACAAACTTCTAACTTCATGTTTGGTGGTACTAATTTTAAATCTATTACACATCATAATAACAGAGGAAGGAGTCTGTAGAACCCAGATTTGAGATTTGCATACCAGCCATTTTACATGCAAAGGAACTGTGAATTCAAAGGACTTTAGCACATGCTTTACAACATCACTGCCAAAACCCCCATAACTGTGGATATTTGCTTGTGCAAATTTATGATTTGCGACTCTTTCCTCTTAAGGGCTCAGAATTTCTGAGTTTAAATTAGTTTTGCATGCAGATGGGCCTCCATACACTCTTGGTATTGTGTGTGTGCCACGGTTCACCCAACACTTCCGATAATAGATTTTAAGACTGAAATGCTATACCTGCTGCTGGGAGATCTGCTTATGAAAAATCCGATTTCACTGTGATCTTCTTCTGAACTCAAGAAAAGATAAATATTGACCTCTTTTATAGTGGATTACATACACAGAGTTTAATAGCTGATTAATTATCCAGGTGAGGGATAATATATAATAATCAGTCATTCTTATCAAATAACATGTTCATTTTCAAAGGTATTCATTCTATAAGAAGCAATATATCTTGTGCTTAGTCAGTGCAAGGTTGAAGGTCAGTCAGTTTATTAACCCCAAATGGCTTTATAGCCTATTTAACATAAACCATATTTGAATTATTAATTAATATTGCTATATTATAGTGAGCTCTGTCCTCTTATGTCTTTCTAGCCTTTGTCATTCCTACTCCTCCCAAGCCCAGTGGGGCTCTTTATGGTAGTTCACAAACCCTCACCCCAATGAATAATTAGCACTTACTCAACTTGATTTGGTTTTGAAAAGGTGACATTGGGAACCTATATGTTGTAAATAGGAGTTTCTGCATTTCTCTTCTGACCCTAGTATGGACTTACTGGGTGAATGACTGTCGTCTTTCCTTTCGTTCATCATCTGTACAGTTCAGATGGTAACAGGCCTGTTTTTCAGAGTTGTTTCACTGGCCAATTAATTATAATCTTTTGATTGTAAGCTGCTCTATTATTAGTCCCAGGGTAAATGCTTCACCTGCTGAGTAACATACCTGGCATTCTCAGGAGTAGGTGACATTGGCATCAAAATATTATCTGTAAGAATTACAGTATTTTATCAATTGTCATCCCACTGAAGCTGTGCATAAATTCTTCCACAGAGGAAAATTACAGGCATATCAGTTAGTGATCCCATAAAATAGAAATGTGCTACAATTGTCAGAGGATACCCAAGAAACAATGAATCGC
Organism: Aquila chrysaetos chrysaetos; assembly: GCF_900496995.4. NCBI lineage: Eukaryota > Metazoa > Chordata > Aves > Accipitriformes > Accipitridae > Aquila > Aquila chrysaetos. Next base: position 9,368,538 of record NC_044012.1, read on the forward strand.
TAAAAAGTAAGACTAAAGAATTTGTAGTTTGTTTTGATAACATTTTAGAGTATTTAAGTCATCTTTCTCAAGGTATGGAATTTATTCAGGCCACTTCTAGTGAGTGGAGAGGTAGTTTAGATATGATTTTTTTGATAATACGTAGTTTTAATATTTTTAATTTTACCTGTTCCACAATACTCCAGTCACAGCAAGTATGTTGTCTGATATCTATGACCTGGTGAGATACTATGATAATGAAGTCTACTAGCTTAATACTATTGCTTTACACTTTCATATTGCATCATTTGTTACATGTTCACATTGCTGCTGACAAAAATATAATTGACAAAAGTTTTACCTTTAGGGCTGAGATTTTTAATATACGTTATTTAGGCCTGGTATTCTGTAGATTACTGGTGTCATTTATTACTGAGGGAAGTGGTTTATCATTCCTCCATTTAACATTACATGCTACGAAATTACGATGCCTAAAATATTCTATTTATGACTCTCAGCCATCTGAGGCAGAGCTCTTCATCAGGCAGAGCCCTGATAAGAATCGGTGCTTTGTTCCTCTTCTTTAAAGTGAACTTGCCAAAAGCCCAGCATTTAAAATTGGTCTTGGTTAGAATTCCAAGATAGTACATTAGGTTAAAATACCTTGGGAAATTCTGGCTAAAACAGAAGATCTATAAGGTTAAAAAATAAATCTCTGCCTTGTCCAAAGAATCCTAGCAGAATGACATTTGTTCCAGTCCTGCTGAGCAGTCTGGCAGCTTGGGTTGGGAGAAGGGGTTTCTGAATTATGCAAAATCCAAATGGTTTTCTCAGTGTCTTGAGGAATGATTCTTCCTTTCCAACCCTTTTAAAGGTTGAGTTTGGGTCTGTTCCTTGAGATACACAAGGTCTTCGCTCTCCTTTTGAACATTCATCCTCACACCTCAAGTCACAAGAGAGAGACAGCCTTTCTCCTTGCTTTCTAACTACACTTTTTTCCCTCAAACATATATAGTAAGTTAAGAAATAAATGAAAGAATTGCTTCTCATTTATGATGGTCTTATCCATGTAGACTGCCGTCATAAACATCTCTCTTTCCTGGTCTCTATTTGGAGAGTAAATACTTCCAGGTTTACCAAAGAAAAGTAGTATGCTGCTTGGTTTTGGAGTCCTTCATTCTTTATAAGTGTTTTTGCTATAATCTAGTTTCATGCTTTTATTTTGGATTTGATTGTTCTCTAGGTTTATTGACTTCTATTTATATTTATCCAATTATTATTTCTACTAAAAAGAATGTACTTGATATTATTTTTACTATTTTATTTGCTTTCCTTTCTTATTTTTGCCTTTACTTCACTGGAGCCATGGCCAAAGTTATACCTTTTTATAAGGGAAGCATTGATTTTTTTTTGTCATCCACATTTCCATGAATTGCCAATCTTAATGCGCCTTTTTTTTTGTTTATATTTCTCCCTGTTGTCAATTTTGCCTGTAATTTTCCTTTGCTTTCTCTCATCAGAGGTTTCTACCATGCAGTCAGATTTAGAGTGGCTGAAATTTCTTTTGATTACTTCTCATCTCTTATTATCTGAAATATCCGGTTTGAAATATTTGGGCTCCCTGAAGATATGTGTTCAATCCTACCACAACCATAGCAGACAGTTATCCTTCTGAGATTAATAAATTGCATTCTATGAAGTTCACAGAGTGTGTTGCAGAGAGGGTTTAGCTGAAACTTTCAAGAATCAAATCCTGTCTGCTCTGTTTAATTACTGGAAATAACATAATCTTTCTGTAGGATTTGAGATTTGTTCCTGTGACTTGATTCTTTTCTCCTCAGCATACTAGAGTTTGCTACCCAATTAGTTACTGCCGCCCCTTACCTATAATCACCGCATTTCAGCAATGTTGTATGTAAGAGAGCAGCTTGTTTGGGGCAGTTTGTAGTAGAATTGTAAGATCATTTGAGTAATTACAAAAATAACTTTCTGATGTGTTGTCCTTAATGACAGTTTTTAATATTTCATGCTTATTCACAATCTTATTTGTTTTTAACTTCAAATAGAACTAGCAAATTAGAAATAATATTGGAACAGCACTACCATTAAATTTCTGTGCTTGTCATGTTGCCTTGCGTATTTGAATGTAGAGGGGTTGTATAATACAGCAGGTAATGTTTATGTGGTGCAACTGAGGTCAGTAATTAATCCTACTGTAAACGCTCTCAATGTTGCACTGGCATTTAAATTGTGCTACTAAGAACTCTTAATAAAGGCAGCACAGAAAAATAGCATGACAGTTAAGCGTTTTAATGATACACACTAAAGCAATGCTACTGATTAGATTCTTTGCTAATTACCTTCTGCTTGGTTATATTTCAACAGAATAGACACACTTATTTACAAATAGCATTGCTTTTTAAGATGCCCCTCATTGCTAAATTCCTATAAGCTCAAGACAGAGCAAAAGTTTTTGAAACATTGTTTTGGACACTTCCAAAGCAAATAATTTTTGTAAGAATATCAGAGGATTTATAATCACTAGAAATTTCCCTTCTCTTTTTCCGTAACTTGCTTATACTTTATTCCTAATAATTATACTTAAGTTATGTAAGAAGCACTACGATATGGTATTGTTTTTATAGAAGCTTAGTAGCTGCTGAACTGAAGCTCTCTGAAGGATTTTCGTCCTTAAACCTACAGCCTGTAAACCTTGCCTGATTTTACTTTGAACTACCCCATGTTGCCTTGACTTGGATTCAGGCTGCATTTAGCTTTTCTAGGAGAGAATTTGTATGTCCTTTTAACTGGGGAGGAACTGTGGGTATGTCCCCAGTTTTTCTGTAGCATAATGTGTGGATAACACCCAAACAATTCTGGAAAACCCAAATGAAGGCAAATGAGACTCTGTAAGAGCAGAGGCACAGGCCTACATGTATGTCTATTAGTGATATAGCTATGTAATTTTTATTAGTATAATACCAACTCTTATACTCACCTGAAAATTTCAACGTATGAAGATTATTTTTAAAAGTTTGCCAAGAAGTTGCTTACTGACAGAGCTGATGCAGTTCTGACTCACTGAATAGATACAGATAATCAAGAAACACATCTCTCGCGTGTGTGAGGAGACATACACACACACACACATGCACACACACATTATATATATATATATACACACACACTGTTGCCCTACTTTGCTGCTTTTATCCTCACCCAATTGCTAGGTAAATGTCTTTAACATGATGTGCAGTCCTCTGTTCTTAAGATAACCCAATATGCTCCAGTCATGCCTTTCAGATTTCTTTGCTAGCAAAGGCATTGACCCAGAAATTATCTCCCAAGAGAAAATGATGTTCATATGCTAGCTCTTTCACATACAAGATCTCAGCTGGGATAGTTGAGATAGAAATGTCTCACGTGTTATAAGTGCTTCTCTCCCTGGTGTAAGAATAAGTGTAAGTGTAGAATAATGAACGGGTGGGAAGTAATCCAAGTATTATGAAAACTGGATAATTGCATAACTCATAAGAGACCAAGGAATGTCCACTTCATTAAAAAAAAACAGTCCAGATGGGTAAAACAGCCTTTGGATTTACACCTGCAGGGGTTTGCTGTGTAAACATGTACGTGGGAGGTTTACTACTATGTTGCCACTGAATTAGATCTTTCATCATGAATCATTCATAGTATGATGTTTCAAGCACCAAAATATAACAAAGTTTTTAACTTTGCAAAAGCTACATCTCTTCTTTCCAGGGTTTGTTAGTCTTGATTAGGAACTGAAGAAATCTCCAGTATCATCTTTCATTATTGTTCTTTTCTGTGGTTCATAGTCCTCCTACAAGTTGTACAATACTGTGTTGATAAAAGATGATTGTTCTTTAATAACTAGCGGAGTTGGCAATTTTGTGGTGGACAAACAAGATCTTTGCTCAGTAGATGAGATCCTAGAAACATTAAAAACATGATAAGAAAATACATGTCATTTTTGGCAGCCCAGTACTTCCTTTCAGTACTAGCTGTAAATTGGAAGGGTGAAGAAATTGAAATGAAAAGAAATGAATGATTATAAAGGAGTAAGATTCTGTTCTCTTTATGTGATTGCTTTCATTATCTAGTAAAAATATGAACAGACAAAGGACAGAAATATAAAGATGATGCATACACAGATAATATTGCTTATGGTCACTTTTAACTCAGAATTAATTTAATCCTGAGGTCTCAGCTTTCATTACAAGAAAGGACCATAGCAGAGACTGTGACACTTTTCTGGACATCACCAGACCTATGGACAGAGAAGAAGTGGCTTTTGGCTCTTTGAAAGTGAGCATTTTTCATGAATACCCAGAAGCTTTTATACCTCAAGACTAACTGAATCTGATTACAGACAAACTTCAAATTGATTTGTTTTTCAATTTATAGTATTACCTTATAATCTAAATTCCAGTGATCTTAACAGAAGATGAGAGAAGATTGCAGAAAACCTACTATTCAATTTTAAAATAAATCAAAGTACAAGAAAGAAGAGATAAAATATTTTCTCATGGAAAATGCAATAAAATTACTATAGTTTTTAGCAACAGGGTTTTTTTTTCCCTTTAGAAAGTGCCCTGTTGATATTTATGCATATATAAACATGTAGTTATTTCCTGATGTTTTAATATAGTGCACATCACATATGATTAGAAACAATATCAATACTGATTTTTTTTGTATTTGTAATTCACTAATCACAAGTTTCCTTGTAAAGATTTTAATTCTCTCTTACTTCCTAGATCAGAGTTTCTATCAGTGAGGCAGTTTTAACACTCAAGAAAGGATTAGCACTCAGTGTACTAATTAGAAGACCACCTGTTTTCAGTACCCTTTGATTTTCCAACTGGACTGATTAGGTACTAGTTAGAGTTGTGTCAGCAAGTAGTAGCCTTTGCTCTGAGACTAGAGTAATGATCTGTGTATCATGCTTTTCTAGCAGTTGTATTGCATCTTTTGTGTTGACCTTTACAACAAGGTAAGAGTAGTACAAATATAGATGATAAAGTAAATATGTCTAAATGAAAGCGCAGTTACCTGTGAGTTTTCAAACTGAAATTTTATCCAAATTAAAAAATAAGCTTTATGATCTCTTTTTTTGATTTTTCATATCAGAAGTTTCCTAAAGAGAGTCATTTTTATTTCTTAGCAAAAGGAAATTTTGAAATGTGAACATGCTTAGAAAAATTGAAATACCGAGTTTTTACTAATTAAATTCTTGGGTTCCCATCCCACAGACTATGAAAATTTTCAGACATTGATGCGAGAAGTGTGGTTTCTTTTTCTAACGTTCACTTAGGTCTATTTTGTTTGCTAGATTTTTGCTTTTGACGTCGTGAAATCCATAGGATGATACCAAGGCCTCCTGGATTTTAGGAAAAAGACAAGGAACAGGCTAGGAGAAAAGGACAAAGAAAGTATGCATCTCTGAACAAATGATTTTTGAATGTTAATGTAATTTTGAACACTAATGTCATACTAGTTCCTAACTGTGTGTGTGAAATGAGGGGTGCTGATATTGCATCCTTCTTTGGTTTTGCTTAGCTTGTGGATGGTGATTCTCAAAGGTCTCAATAATAGCAAATGCCTTTCTATTGTGATGCATCTTGGTGGTCTGCCCAATTTCCTGGATGAGTAACAGTCAAAGGAATGTCACTGGGCTGGATTAGACTGTGTTTTTGATGGTCTCAGCATGCTTCATGATGCATCAGTTCCTCCTAATGTGAGGAAAAAGTCACCTTCCCTGATTTCCCATATACTGAAGTCTTCCTCAAGGACTGCCTGGAGTGATATAAGCATAAGACATTTTTTCACTTCTTTGTCCCTTCCGGAAAAGTATGGGGGACAAGGTGGACATAATAGCTGTTAGTCAAGCAAAACTTTCCATAATCTGTAGGTGGATAGAAGTGAATAGAATGCATGCTAGGATGCATTTTTGTATGTATTTAGTGTTCTTACAGCCTTTTCCTAAGTGCCTCTCACCAGCTACTGTTTGAAAAAGGATATTGGGATGGAAGGACTGCTGGGATAACCCAGGATGTTTATCTTTAGGGTCACTGAAGCCTTTTTGTGAAGGAGATGGTGAAGTGTTTTGTTGAATCAGGGCCCTCCCTGAGAAAAAGAGAAGTAAAAGTGTATGAGCATTTGGCAAGCATGAGGAACCCAGAGTATTTAAAAAAAAAAAAAAAAAAAAAAAGTTTCTCATCAAGCTCTGTTTTGAGTGTATTAATATCAAGTCTTTTGTCCTCATGTTCTACACTGATATAGTCAGAAACTATGAACACCCACCTTGACCTGCACATTTGTGACTCTTCTAAATAAAGCTTATCATTTCTTGGATAAATTACCAAAGAATCTAAATTTGTCCATGTGAGAAGCTTTTTCCTTCTACCTCTTTTATAGCTTAGTACAATACGTGCTGAACTATAACAGTTTATCAAAGAGCAAACATGTCATGTGGTCATATATTGATTGACAGACAGGATTTAGGTTAATTTACTGTAACCTTCCTTAAAAAGTTTTGTTGAGTAAGTAAAAGCCATTATCACACAACTGACCTTTGCCAACAAAATATTAATCTTAAACCAACTGTGTTTTGTTAGTAATGTATATCAAACCAACTGTTCTCAGAAATGTCAGCAATCTAAAATAAGCATGCAACATGCTGCACATCAGAAACACTACCAAGTGACAAGGAGAGTGTCTTATTGAAGATGCAAAAGGAACTAAAAATTGAAGAAGCATCCATATGGAGGCAAATTTAATAGGCACCTATAGAGGTTCCCCTCTGCACCAGTTTATTATTCTCAGTTATCTGGTTAATTAAATATTTCTTACATAAAATCAATAATTAGTTGCCACCAAGACAGATGTGGTATTTTAAGATTAACATGAGTCATAAAGAGGGCTGGGTTTACAGAGTCCCACATTCCAGCTAAATAAATTAAAAGGGGAAGTAAGATATTTATTTTGAGCAGAAACAGCGGGGTGTTTTGTTTGTTGTTTTGTTTTTTCTTCTTTTGGCTAGTGTCGTGGGTGGGATATTGAGCTATTTAGTTATGAGATACTTATTTCAGTATAGTTCTTCAGACTTTTTGTTTCATTCATGTGTCCTTCGGGTGCTAAAATCTCTTAGGACCATTAGAAGACATCCTTCTGCAGAGCTTAGAAACTGTGAAAGAGGATAAGTAAACCATAAAGGTAATGATATGTTTCTTGGGATGATGGGTCTGATTTGCATATCATCTGATACTGTCTCTTTGCTAAAGAAACAATGCAAAATTTGTCTTTCCATTCAAGCTTTTCTCCACTTGTCTGCAATCATGTTTAGAGTTATTTTTAAATTAAACAATAAACACTTCTATAAGTCCAAGAGCTGCCTGCATATCTGAAGTCCTAATGCTGTAGTTTATCTGAGGATTTTGCCAGCTTTGTTGTAGATGCAGAAGGGGAAGCTAAACAGGGTCATCTTAAATCAATGTAGCAAAAATGTCAGAGCTCAATTGCTCATATTCCTCACCTGACATTTGTAACAAAGCCAAAAGTTCAGGTAAGAGAAGGAAAACAGAAGTAATAAGTTTTGTGGGATCACTAGGATAGGCAACCTGAATTTTATTCTGGAAGGCAGATTTTAGTAAACATCAATTATACTTTAATCAAACATAATGCTCAGTATAGACATCTGATAATCAGAAGTTCACGTTAGATTGCCTATGGCTTTCTTCCTTAAACTCTCTGGAAAAGGCAAAGATGATTTAGTTGTTGAACAGAATTTTCTCAGCTAAGATATAACTAGCAGCCATTATAGCCTATTTGGGCAAAAACCCTCAAAAGAGCATGAAATGAAGGTTATCTATTGTGGGAGAAATAATAAAGTCCCAGGATTAAATTTTTTTTTTACCAGGAAAAAAAAAAAAATCTGCAGAACTATAGATAGATTTTTTTTTTTTTTTTTTTTTTTTTTTTTTTTAATAGGGGCTTTAATTAACAAACCCATTTGTGTTGATAGCTAGGTTACAAATACGGTTAAGTTCCTCTGCTGTGTATATGCATATCTACTCATGTTGGCTTGTCAGGTGGGCACAACACACCACCTTGCATGGTTCAGGTGGAAAGTTGGTTCTGGATGTGCATAGACTGTTATTACTACCGAGTCGCTTCCCTCTAAAAAATGTCTTGCACACAAACTGAAGACGTTGCTGCCAGCCATGAGTTTGGTTGGGTTTTGTGGGTTTTGTTTTTACTGGGGGGGGGGAGGGTTGGTTTGTTTGGTTTTGGGGGGGTGGTATTTTTCCCTGGATTGTGTTACTTTTCTCTATGAAAAATGAGGTGTGAGGGGGAGGGGGTTGTTCCTTCTCTCCAGAAACTCTTTAGCATGCTTGCTGTAGGAAAGGCTGTACAGATGACAGTATGGAGTTGAGGTGCTGCCATCAGAAAACAGGGAGCTACAGAGGAGATGAAAAAACTTTCCTGAGGACCAGAGGAAAATGCACAGAGTTTGCTTTTGTTCTTAGTCTGTGAGTGGAACAAAACAAAGCCTGGAAATGAAAGGCATGCAAGCTTACAGAGAACAGGGGAGATTGGTGTGTGAAGCCCTGTTACTCCTTTTGGCATCTCTCTTTCCTCTCATGTTTTTGTTATAATAAAAAGCTAAAGAGTTTATTTATTAGGTTGAAGACTCAGAAGTTTGAGTTGTCTCGAGATAGCTTCACCACAGAACTCTGTCCAACCTGGGCTCTTGTCACAGTCACCAGTGTATACAAAGTCATGCTGTGCAGTGGACACAGAGGAAGTTTTTTCTGTAAAAGTGGTATCTGGAAAGTTAGAAGGAACAGTCTGAAAGACTGTGCCTGAAAACAAGTTTTCATCAAAAGGTGAAACAGATCAGATTATTAATTAATAAGTGTAGCCTATATGTGAAGTTTAAGAAAGTCAAAATAGTTCCAATGTTCATGTGTCTAGTTGCACTTTTCCTTTTCTTCCAAGGAGCCACTTCTCATTGTGGTGTCTCATCATTCTCATACTTCTGGGATGGAAGATATTAAAATTAAAGAAGCCAATGTTTGGGGAAAAAGTTTTATAAATATGTGTCAGTTAAAAATTCTCCAGCAGAATGCAAGAATGCTGACTTTCATTTTAAAAATTATTGCATATTCTTTTCACACGCAGTCTGAGGAGAACAGGAGTGCCTGTTGTAAGGGCTGTTCTTGGTGCAGGATGGAAATACATACCCAGAAAAGCTCTTACATAAAAACCTTAGACACAGCTGCAGCACAGACAGACATTCATGGATTGCCACAGGTACTTCCATCTGCCTAGTCCTTACTTCTTATTCAAAAAACCCTCAATGAAATGACAAATCAATGCTAAATTTGTACTAGGATTTCAACATTGAATTGACAGTGGGTATGTATGTAATTTTTTTCCTCTGTGCTTTTCTGGCTGTTCAGAAAAGAGAGACATCGGTGCAGAAGAAAAGCTATGGTTAGACCTTAAACTTTGTGATTTCACCTGGGTAACTTTAATATAACTTTGATGTGTTTTAATTTATTTTTGGAACAAAATAAGATGCTTAAAAACCAAGAAATGAACAGGTGGGAATGAGCTAATGTTCCTTTAGATTTAAACCAAATTAACTATATAAGAACTGTAAGGGCAGAGTGGAGGATCTGTGTGTCTCTCCTCAGAAAAGCAGATGAACCCTTCTCTTTTGGTAGTCCAACACTTTGTGTATGTGTGTGTGTGTATGTAGATATTGTAAAGCATAAAAGAGATCTCTGTTTTTTTGAGAACTCATTCCTTCTTACAGTTGATCATCACAGCCATAGTTCTATTCTTAATGGAAGACTATGTGAGGACAAATAGCAGCTATCCAAGGTACATTTATTTTATTTGAGTGTATTACACGATTGAAAATAGTGCATCTGCCTGTGTTAGTGTATTAGTGTAAAGATGGAATTATTTAATGAGTTAAATTCATCTAAACATTTTGTATCCTGTTTGTTCTAACATAATTATTATGTTAATTTTTGTATGCTTTGCATATTAAGCTGAGTACATCCTAAGATGCTAATGACCGCTGTGTCAGCTTTTTATTAAACAGGAAATAAACATGCAAAATCCTGCTACAGCAGCTAATTAGTTTGCTATTCACATTAAAGAAAGTGAGACTGTTTCTGTTTTATAATTGAATGTATTTGCCAAATTGCCATTTCTTGAATAAAGCAGGTGACTCTAGTTGGGGGAAAAGAGAGAGACTGCAGTTTTATTGGAAAAACTTGTGGCTTATAATATATTGTATTAATATGCAACAGTAATAATCACTAAATAATAAGGCATTATCTTGTCAGTACTGGGTAATGTTGTTCAGTTCAGAGGTCTTCCTACTTACTTTGAACTCTGGTCCAAAATCCTTCCTTGTTCCAGTTGATGGGGGTCATAATCTGACATGTATATTCTTAAGTCATGAAGTTTTTTTGGAGACACACTTTGCCCTTGTCCAGTCTTTGTACTGTGCTGTTGCCCTGAGATCACCTATCAACCCACTTACAAACCTATGAAAGCTTTAAGCTTTATTGTCTTTTAAGCCTTGATATCCTGCAGTTCAAAATCAATTTACTGTCACTAGACAGTAAAAGCTGATAAAATACTACATTTAGTTATTGATGACATCTTATCATTATGCCGGGTGAAATGAAAGACTGATTCACTACTCTATGTCAGATATTGCACAAAAGTTAAGTAACTGGCAGACACCCTACCTGGGTATAAGATATTACCAATTACCCTCATCTTTTTGGTTATACAGGGCAATGGCTGTAAATTTAAAACTCCTCCAAAGGATGATCAGAATCAACCACAGAGTACTCTGATACATAAATCATCGTCCTAAAGCTGGGGGGTGGGGAGAAGGTAATAAGCTCATTTGGGTGGAAATAAGCTTATTACTATGCCAGTTTGTGACAGTCTCTGTCACAATTCTTGCCAACAGATAATCTCTGGCTGCCCGCCTGCAGCCAGAAGACTCAATGGCCCCACTCTAAACAAAGACTGAGCGTCAGTCATTTTTACCGGCATCCATAACTACAAACGATGGTAATAAGGAGCAAGCAAAATCTATAGCAGCATATAAAGGAAAAAACCTTGAAAATGTTTAGTTTCTTAAAACATATAAAACTTGAGAGTGATTCTGGTAGGAAGGAATGCAGGATGGAATGAAATAGAACTGTTGAAGAAGTTGAAGGAAGGAGTGTTTTGTAATGCAATGAAAGAAATTAAGAAAAGGGAAATGCTGTAAATAATTGCAGCAGTCCGTAAGGGTAAGAGCAATACTGAAAGCAGTGCTTCATCCAAAAGCATTCATGATAATAGCATTTGATAGCTATTGTTTTGTCCAGAAATCGCAAAATCCTCAGAAGAGTGATTTAACTATGACTAGTGTATTAAAATTATGTCTATGTGTATTTTCAGCAACAGTAATGGTATAAGAATAATAAAGTTTAGGTCCCATAGTTAAATATATCTATCTACATAACTACAAATAAATCCAAGCAACATATATTTTCATAGTTCATCAAAATTTTATTACATAGATGAACTGGTTCTCTGGTATTCAGGGCACTGGGAACCTGTGCTGCAGTTCTCTTTCTATCCAGGGTCAAAAGTATTTATAATAGTAAATCTAACAGTATTCATTCACATGTCAGATGAATTTCATTAAGATCAAACTTATGAGCACCGTCTCTGTTTGAAAATTTTAGAATATCAAAATATATCAGTGTAAAGCATTTTTCTGTTTCCCAACAATAACATAAAGACAGGAATTAAATAAAATGACTCACACAGCTGAGACAAGAGAGTATCACTGAGGTTTATTGAACCAGACTTCTGAGAGACTGATGACTGAAGAGAAGAATGAAAGCAACACTGAAGGCACTGAACACAGCTTGATCAGTTGTTCGTTCTTAGGTTGTTTACTTCTGATCGTTAGATCTGATCACTGATTCGCAAGTCATAGCGGAGAGGCCTTGACTTATGTTTTGTTAGATATGGTTACTTTCCACTCCATGGTCACCAATTTTAAGGGCTTTAAATGTTACCTTGTTAGACTGGAAAAGTTTAATTTTTAAAACACATTACATACTACGCATATCATCAGTTGTCACCTGTTATTAACAGCATTCACATTCCTGTCTGCTTCCAGGATCATGAAATGAGTTTTGTCTTCTACATGATCATTTCTTTCTCATCCTTATTAACTAATGAAATTCAGAAAAACAAACAAAAAGCTGTTTGTTTCAGTGCTTTTTGTTCCTATTTTGCTTATCATACGTTCTTAGTATGTGATAATATTTATTAAAATCTCTGTTAAGCACAACAGTTATTTAACCACATGGTAGTCTAAATGGAATTTAGGCTACTAAATTATTCCTGGATTTTGTCTGTTTAGTAAGCCTGTATTATCAGGACAAATAGCTACATCCATCAGTTCGCAGGTCCCAAAACACAAGCTGGTGTCTGAAAATGTGGCTTAGTAAATATAAGGCTTCTCTGCCATCAGCCACTAGAAAATAATCCTCAGAGGAATAGATGTTAACTAACTTTTTCCAGTGGATCTTTGCAACTCATTGAGTTGGATGACAGAGACTGTCCTTTGTGGGGGGGCGGGGAAGAAGAGGAGGAAAAAAACGTAATTATTATTTTTCAGTCTCTCCAGATGCTGTATATAAGATAAACTTATGATTATTCTGTTTCCATGGCCCGTTCAAAGGCATCATGTACAGTTAAATTAAGAATAATATTGCATTGTCATAGACTCAAACTGATTAAGAAAGAATATGCTTGTTGAGGTTAAAACCTGACCCATGTTGTGATTATGAGAATAACATGATAGTGATATAATAGAAAATTAGTGATTTTTACAGTCTCAGTCTTGTAAGATCTGGAGCTGTGCCCTGTACCACAACCTCCTGCTGTTAATTCCTTCTTTCCTTTCATCACCAATCCCCACTGGAGCCATAGGCCAATTAGTGGGAGCAATAACAGATATATGAATTTTTGACTATATTGGATACTCCAAATTAAAAAAACAGTGTGGCAGAATTATACGTAAAAGGTTATGAAGCAATATTAGAGTAAATGTATAAAGATTACATTGTATATTAAGTGCACAATGCAAATGCCTAGCAACTCTCAAGGTTAATAGCTTCTTTATTTAGATGTGCCATCCTTTATGCTTGGATAGTGCTGAGGAATTTCTCAGTGGAATCATTGGGAATTTTTCCATTGACATTCATAGGACGTCAATGGGGTCAATATTATTTAGTGGCAACTACTGGAATCTAATGCTTAACAAATGTATTCTTCAGTAAAATACCAGTTTATGAGCTGGGATTTTGCAGGCATAAATAATCATGGAACAAACTATTACTCCTGGGATGTAAATGCAGTGACCTCATCAGCATTCTGCACCATTCACTACGTCTAGGTAGCTGCATTCAACATAAGGGATTGTGATTCTTTTTCTTTCTCTCTCTCCCTCTTTTTTTAAACTATTCTGGTTTAAAAACCCATTTTTTTTTTTTCTGTGTTATTTTCAGTGACACTCTACAGATGTTTCACAGAGAGGTATAAATAATATTTGTTCACCTACTTCACAATGTGAGAGAGGTTAGCTTAAAACACCTTCATTTTAGCATGCATGCATATGTCTCAGGTGTTCTTCTGTAGGACTGTGAAAGGAACATGAGTTAAGTTAGAGGAAAATCAAGTTTAAATATTCTGTTGTGTGGCATAATTTACAATATACACAACATAAATGAACTAACTAGTATCTGACAGTCTTCTCAATTTTTATGTTGCTTTCTCATGTTCCCTGCCTTTTTACAAAAAGCTGCACAGACATTTACAGCTCTGAAGCTAAGTACCTCTTAGAGAGATTTAACAGTTTTATTATAGGCTCATTATTTATTTAAATCATTAACTGTTGCTTTATGTAAATATTTTTATTATTGCTTTTTATTTTGCAAATATACTTTGATTTTTTGTGCATAAAATCTGAGTTCAAGCACATATGCAGACTTTGCAAAGATATGTGCAAGAGAACATAGACAATTTTAATGAAGGGTGCATGCTAACATACTGGAGAAACTCTTGTTGCTCACTGTAGATGCTGCTCACTGACACAAATGCATAAGATCTTGCATTTTCAATTGCTGAAATGGATAGTAAAGTGAAACGTTTGCACTAGGTGCAGCTCTGGCCGAGATCGAGGAATCAGATCCATATTGATAAGTGCTTAAGCATGAGTGCAGACCTGCTGAAATCAGTAACAGTTCTTTGGGATCCACGTGCTATGGTAAGTGATTGCCAAATCTGAGACTGAAAACTGAAAAAAAGATTTGAAAGTGGAGATTTCTTACAGACTTTTACTTATTTACTTATGACATCACAGGGAGAAATTGCCTTTTTGTGTGTGATGTGTTCAGGTCAACTGAATTATGAGGATCATTTTTACATTTTAGACCAATTTATTTTGTGACTCAGCAGGATCTGTCTAGACTGGGAGCCGGACTCATAAATCAGTTGTTCTAAACATATTGTACAAAAAACCCATAAATTTCTCCAGCAAAGAAAACTGGGAAAATAGGAGTGGTTATCTATTTATATTTACAGTATGTAGTTGTTTACCTACTTCAACAATTAGAGGTAGGGTTTTTTAATTTTATTTTTTGGGTTTCTTAATTTAAAGTAACAGCATAATCCAAAAGCTGTCTGGGGTTTTTACCATAACCTTATATTCTCTCTCAGGTATAATTCAGAGTTTTTTCCCAGGCATTTTATTTTTTAATACTTTTATGCTAAACACAAAACTAAGGACAATAATTAGTAGTGGGTATGATCAATGTAGATATTGCAGTAAATAATTGAAAAAGAACTCATTAACTTAAGTAGGACTTGGCCCCAGACCCAATTTGTGAGATGCGCTACCGATTTCAAAAAGAGCTGAGACACTCAACAAATCACAAGAGTTTTTGGCATCTTTCTGGACATGTATTCTAGCAAGAAAAGACAAGAAGAAAACCTATCTGGACTTAGATGTTTTTTGGTTTTTTTTCCTGTCAGCCAGGTTACCATTCTGGCACTCAGTTCTGCTGGTCCCCTCCTCATGTCATTACAAAGAATAATTACAAGAATTAAGTCCTCTAATAGTATACATCATGGCCAGCATAAAGATGGTACTTTCTTTTTTTCTTTTTCTTGACAAGTGCTGAATTCATCTAATGGATGTGAGCATCACTGAACTACACAAAAATCACCCAGATAGTAAATCTAAAGTCAAGATTTGAAAAAGTACCTGTTGGATATTTCCAGTTGGCAAGGAAGAAAGCATAGAAGACAGACTTTCAAAGCTCCAAAGAGTTAGAAGCTAAATATGTTTAGCTAAACCTCTCTTATTTAGACGTTTCTTAAAACTTGGGCTCAACCTTGCCAAGTACTCTAATACATCCTGAATATAATGCACAGGGTGCTGTAAATGCCATATTTAATTTTCCTTTACTAGATTAGAGCTAGAGTGGTTAGAATTAGGAAAGCTCAGACCTTCTTGTTATGTCCTACATTCCTCTTAGCTCTTTTTCTGTTTGGGTTTTTTTTTTTTTTTGGGGGGGGGGGGGGCGGGGGGCGAGGCAGTGAAGATGGTTTTAATATTTTATTAGCTTTGGATTTAGAAAAAAAGAATAAAAATAAAAACTCGCTGTAGAGGAATTAGAAATTTTTTAGGCTGCATCCTCAGCTGGAAAAAATACTTGTAAGTAACAGCAGTAGGAAGTCTGAGCTGTTAGAATATCTGCATCCTTCATCTTTGCTTAAGGTTAGCCTGTTACATTTACTATTCTGCAATATGCCAAATATAAAACTTTTTATTAAACTTTATTGAAATTTCTGGATGTCCTCATAAAAGTCTAAATGTTAAAGGAACAATATTAATAAGTCATCTAGTTCTTTTTGCGTTTGCACATATTTCTTGGCAGTAAAAGAATATTACATTGCACCAGCTGTGCAGAACAGAATTTTGATTCTTGTTCTGGGTCAGTTAAAATGTGCATATAACAAAATTTGAATCTGGCAATGCTGCTGGATCTCAAGTCTTATTATATTCTGTATAGACTTGGAGAGGGTCGTTGGTTTTTGGTTGTTTTGATTTTGTGTTTTGGTTTGGTTTTGTTTTTTGTTTTTTTTTTAAATTGTGCTCCTCGTTTAGCAAACATAGGAAGACTTCAGGTAAAAAACTGATCATTTATGGCTATCTTTCAGCTGAAGTGTATGAAAGGTGCAGTAATCATATATTCCGATGAACTAATTTTATATAGCTAATGTTAATACTATGAAACTTAGTTTCATCTATATTCTTATAAATACATTATATTGTTAAGATAAAAATGTTATGTTTGATAAATAGGTATAGTTTGAAATCTTTAGTACTTTTTTCACTCACAGAGAGAACAAATGTTGTCCAGTTTTACAGGACTGCTTAACATTCCATCATCTTCAGTAGTAAACATTTTCAGTGTTATACAGGTACTTTTATAATACGATTCATAATTTTAATGGTCTTTTGAAATCACATCCAGACATATTCTCTACATATATCTGTTTTGTACATTGTTCTCAGGCAGACTGATTCCAGTGCAGATAGTTCAGTGGGATTTTCTTTCCTTCTTGAATCAGGAGAGAATTGCACCAGTATGTAGGTACACCATACAGCTTTGTTTATGATACCAGTTTGGTCTAATACATCTAGTTGCAACACCAGGAATCAATGTAATAGGAACGAAGATGAAAAAAACCTTCTGTCCTTTGCTTCCAGCTTCCCATACCTTTGATAATTTAATCATGGTTACAAATTTTGCTATCTAATTGTTAAAGAGAAATGTCTTTATGAAAGATCCACCAAAGTAGACACAGGTTCATTTTCAGTGCTGCAAAATTCCAATGGCCTCAGGCAGCTTCAAAGGATTACAGTTCACTGTTCCACAAAGTTAGAGGAAAAAAAAATGACAACGTCTTCCAGTGTCCTCTGAACTATGGGAACAATCAGTTTACACTTAAAACTCCATCTCTAGCTTTCCATGAAATTTCAGCAGACTCTACAGTCTCTAATCCCTGTGTGGTTAGTCACCAGAGTTTTTAAAACTTCAGAAGTGGAACTAGGTTTGAGGACATGACATTAAAGAACTGCAACTTTAATAGCATAGGATGATAATATTTGAAAAATTCTAGTTTTTCGAAATCAATATTTTCTTCTTCAGTGGTGGGCTTGCTATTGCTTTTTGAGAGGTTTCTTTGTGAATTCTTATCTAATCTAGATGGTTATCTGGCCTCATATCGACTTCTATTCTCTGATACCCTTTAATTGAGTTTGCTTTTCAGACTTTCACTTCACATTGGTTTTTCATCACACATGGTAAATACTTGATTTATAAGGTGCGGGTCCCTTTTATCAACCTTAAAATGAAACTCTATTTTAAGTGTGCATCCTTTACAGGGAAAGTCTCCTATCAGTGAAACTTTGTTTTACTAGTTTCATCATTTTGAGGAGACTGTGTGCAAACTGCTGTGTCTAAAATTCCCAATTCAGCAAAGCAGGTGAGAGCAGCCCCACTTCTACCCAGAAAACATTTAGGCATGTATTTCAGCCCATTGAAAGCAGTGTTGGTTTTCTGTGCTTAACTGCTTTGTTATATAAGGGCTGCAATGTCTTAAAGAAGTTGCTCAAATTCTTGTTGTCCATGAATGTGAATTCTCTCAATCTAGAATATAATTTTGGTTTGCTGCATAAAGTCTTCATACTTAAAATCAATTCACATGCTTAATGCATAGAATGATCTTCCAGATTCTGTTTTAAGGGTGTCACTGTCATCTAATCTGTCGTGCTCTCTCAGTATAAAATACATTAAACTGATTCTTTTAAATAATTGCTATTGGAAGCAGGTAAGAGACTTAACCATTCATACAGTCTTAAATTTAGTATGCTTGTATCTTAACTAGGGAGTTCTTATAATGTAGCAATCAAAACATTTTTCATATGCAAATGAATATGAAGAATTTTTTCCTCACTTGTGGGAGGCAAGCACATCTTATTTTTCAATTTAATATTCCAATGATTTCACTTGTCTTGATTTTAAATAGACCTATTCTTAATAAACTGAAAACTACATTCTTTATTCATTTGGGTAAATTAGATCCCACTGTGCTTTTTTCCTCATACCTTCTTGTTTGTCTTGCCAAATTCCTACATTTACAATAACTATTCATTCATTTTTAAAGGTTATGTTACATGTCTAGAATATCAACAATTTTTATGTGTATTTACTCGTAGAAGAACAGCTGATAGTTAAGTTTATCTTATTTTAAATAAATACCTTTTCTAATTAATGACAAGGCTGTGATTCTTTATCCCTTCTTGAGTCCAGAAGTTCAAGTGGTGGATTTTACTGTTTCATGGTTTGTTGTTTGTTTGGTTGTTTTTTTTATGAAGTCATTCCTTTCCATTCACGTCATGAAGTCATCCTATCTTTTGGAGAACAGGAGGTAAATGCTGGAGGAGGATTAGACTCTTCAATAGCTGTGCCTCATTAAGAGAGATGAAATGAACAACCCTTACTGGCCTATGTAGGCCCTTGATTAATAGGAGATAGTATGGATCAATATCCAGGGCCTTGCAGAATGTGTTGTGTCTGCCTCTCCTGACGTGTGACTTACCTGCGAATATGCGGATGAGTCGTTCTTTTCTCTAGATACAGGCTCTCTTTTTGAAAGAATTTTCATAGACTTTGTACACGACCTTGTTTATGACTGATTGTAAGACTAATTTAGTGCAATATCACACTGATAATTTATCCCTTGCTGTTTTGTACATTCACTACTTCAACATGAACTCTTAAATGGTTTATGGTAGAAAAGAAGAATGGAGTTGGTTTTTTTTTGTTTTGTTTTGTTTTTTTTTCTTAAATATCCTTATTTGTCAAGTAAGGGTATTCAACTGTTACAGTTTCTACTCATTAGATTTAATGGCAGTAACATTCATCACTTTATGTTAATCAGATTAGATAGGTGTGGTGATAAGTGGAGATCTGAGTATAATCAAAATGAATGAACTGCTCTACTTAAAGACAAATATTTGCAGAGACAACAGGGAAAACACATGCCATATACTATGAATAAAAAGAGTCTACAAGTGAAATATAAACAATAAAAAAAGGAAAATCTCATTTTAATTGTTTATTCAACCGGCTTTCTTGTACTTGTTTTGGAAAATTGTATTATAGAGAATATACAATATAGTGGTAACTTTCAGAGGAGGGTGGCTGAATTAGGTTACCTCTGCCTTTTCTGATATTACAATACCTATGTGGTTGCACCTCTTCCATGTAGCTTGGTAAATGTTGAAGTCGATCTTGTTTCCTATGTTTAAGCCCATGAGATTCTCGGGCATCCACGCTTCCTGTTAAGCATGCCTGTGACTGCCTCTCAGCTGAAAGGCTTGGTGCCTGCATAGCTGAACCAGTCACAGATCCTTATTATTTTTCCTAAAGTGGTCCAGTGCCACAATGCCTGGCTCACACAGAGCTTGACTTACACAAATGCGCTCAACACAACAACCATGGAACATTTGCACTTTTTACTTCTTTGGTGGAAATGCATACATTCAGTGATCAAGGAAAATAATGCAAGATCAACTCCCTTTCAAAGCAGGCGCTGGAATAGCTAAGGTAGCAAGACTGAGTAGTTCTGCTTTCCTCTCTGGCAGGCACTCACTTCTCTTCAATACACCTTGTTAGCTGATTTACCTGCTCGTATGGTGTTTTAAACCCTTTCTTACATCTTCTGTGAAAGATCCCAGATGACTCACTCCAGGCTATGGGTTTCACTGTCTAAATTATCAGTCTGTATGGATACAACACTGCACTTTCTGTTGTTTAATGCTGATCTCCTCCTAGTATCTCATTTAGGATTTCAAGACTGTGTACATTACTAGCTGGTTGTTTTCCAGATAAAATACTGTCATCTTCAATATACGCTTAGTTTGTAACATTTGTTGGTTCAGAAGATGTTAGTGAATTCTGATAATTTGTAGGCATATATCTAAGTAATTGTAGCTTTGAGCTAAGGATGAAGAAAGTCAGCAGTAGAATATACACATGTATGCCTCAGAAGCAGCTGAAGAAATGAATTTGTAGAGCATAACAAAAGTTTTGTCTTGAGAACCAGAAACCTTTTTCAGGATATATGGATGCAGTTATTATAAAGTGTATATATTTCTGACAATGAGTAGATTAAGACAATTATTCTTTCAGTTGTCACCAGTACTGAGAGAGTGCTAATCTACATTATTTTCTACACAGCTTTGTTGCCTATCGCAATGATCATGGCTACAGCATCTAGTCAGAGACAAGAAACGATAACAGTATAATTCTCACAGCACGGTGTCTGCAGGGCTTGGAAGTCATAGTGTGGAAATGGACCTCAACATAGATAAACTCCATGGCTTCTGACTTTCATTCTCTTCAGTATATTTGAAGCTAACATTTTGTGATATATATTATATCAGTAGACAGGAAAAGTGGTTAGAGAGGAAATAAAGGCTGATTGATAGAAGAACAAAGTTTTGACCATCCTCAGAGAAGAGCTGTGACTCAAATGAGAAAAGTCCCAGCTAGGATTACAGAGTATTTGCCTGTTATAGAAGCTGTAGAAAAAAGGCAAAATTAAATCCAACTCTACAAAAGAGGTAGAAGCAGAATAATGATTCTTCTCTTACATTCTCTGCAGCATTTAAACAGGATTTCAGCTTCTGCACTTCCTGGAGCCAAGAAGAATGTAGGCCACCTACTACTGCTGTATGACAATCGAGAAAGATTGTCAGATGTGTTGCAAGGTGCTCTCCAAACGGGCACAGAAACCCCACTGTGCTGCATGTAAATTTATTTTTGAAAGATGAAGAATTCTTTCTTACTTAGCCAGCACTTGGAATATTTATAACATGCAGCAGAAATACAGAGGCAAAAAATTCTCCCTTAGTGGTTCCCCCCTCTACCTTTTTATTTTTAAGGGAAAGAATTGGTAAGTAATCATTCCAAACTCGCTGGTGGCCATAATGTGTTCATTCAAGGTATTGGGAAAACATGCAGCAGTAGCTTTAAAATTGGATGTCAGAATAGGCTAGAATTGGATCGCTGCAGATGTTCCCAGCCCAGCCGTCTGCCTTGCTCTCCTGATGAATGATCAGTTTCCCTCTTCAGATGGATGCAAGATTATTTCATGAACCAGTTCTTGCACTAGCATAGATTTTACCCTTTTAAATTAAGTGAGTGGAAAGGAGTCTTACAATTACCATTATCTTTTAATTTGGGGGTTTAAACTAGAGGGGAGTGAAGATGGGGAAAACTTGTTCAAAAGTTCATTACAAAGTAGGTGAAAAGTGCGGAAACATACTGTATGTGCAAGATTCCTTAGGAGAAACAAGCAGCCATCTATTTTCATCATTTTGATATTTGTTATTTGAGGAAATAGAGGCCATATTTGCTCCCAGGTAAGGAATAATTAAAAAGAAATCATAATCACAGGTGTTCTTGGAACGATGGTTCAGGAACAGGAAGGGAGGTTCCTTTAGGATAAGCTGGTAGGAGTCACTATTCCTCTTAGGGCCATGATGGGAATGTTTGTAAAGATGCTTGTTTCACAGGTATGCTTTCTGGGGACTTTATTGTGTGCAAGAGAGAACCACAGAGTATTTCCCAGGGGTGCCTTTAGTATCCTACGCAAAGAGGATGCAGACCAAGATAAATTCACTTCTGCTAATGAGGAAAAGATGTGTGAATTGCTCGCTCTCTGTGCTGAATCACTTCACTGGCAACCATTGTGATTCAGCTACATGGAGGTGCAGTGCAGTTAGCAAATGCTTCTTCTGTCCAGTGGAACATTATCAGCTAGTATTTAACAAAGCTTCAGCAGTTGCAGAGAAAGTAGCAAAAATTTATATTACCAGTAACTTCCCCCCCCCCCCCCCCCCAAACTGAGTGTAGGCAAGCCAGGGACAACAGTTGCCACTTACTCCTGGTACGTCTTAGGCAAAATGTGGTTGATTGTATTTCTTTCCCTCTTTCCCTCTTTCTTTCTTTTTAAAGACTGTCATTATGCATAATACTATTGACTCCAAATTTACTATTTGATTTATTCAAGAAAGATCAGCCAGCCTAACAAAGAAAACATTTTGTTTTCAACATGGTTTTCTTGGTTTCTCAACTAACAAGGAGAAAAGAGAAAATTGCTATCAACTTTGAAATATATCAACGTTCACTTGTAAAGTACTGCACACAATTCTCTATCAGTAAATATTTGTCATTGCTCAAGTAAGATTCTGCTAGAGGAAAAGCAGGGATTTTTATTCATGTGAGCATCTACTAACAGACTGAAGTGATTTGTTAAAGTCAAGTCAGCAAAAGGAACACCTGGAAGAAGACAATAATGAGATTTGTGTAGAAAACAAATATGGGATAGTTTTGGTCCCTCATATAGTCCTGCATCTGTGCTTCTTTCTTTTATTGAAGGCTTTGTGTATTTTCTGGATGAGTTATTGTACCTCTAATCGACAGACCGGTTAGTTGCCAATGATCTTGGAACTAACTAGTTGCATTAGGCTGCTGCTGTATTTGGCCAAAGAACCTGATGTTTGTTCCAGTAGGGCTCTGTATGGCTTGAAGGGAAAACAGTAGACATGCAGCTTGTATTCTTTTTTTTTTCTTTTTTTTCTTTCTTTCTCCCCCCCCCCTCCCCCCGCCAAGGCATTGTAAAATTTACATATCAGCCAATAACGGAGGAATATATCAGAAATTATTTTATGACTATGTAACAGTACATTCTTATTTTTATCCTGGTTATTTGTGTTGGCTTTTTTTTGTTGGCTTTTTTCTATTACTATTTTTTGTACTAGATATAGGCTTGTAAACTGCTTTAATCTTTCCTTCAGGAATAATTTAATCTTGGAGAATATGTTCTCCAACATCATTCATGACTTTTTAATGTTCTTGGTCAGCCCATGAAATTGCTTTGGCATTTAAAAGATCTTTAAGTTGTTAATTATTGTGTTTCCAGATTCCTCCATGAATGTAATCTGTATAATATATCACATACCATAAAAACGCAGAAAACTTATTGTCAAATTAGAACTTTTAATATAGCAGTAAATTTTGATGACAATGCTGTAAAAAGCAAAACTTTCCTTTGCAATAACTTCTTTCACATGTGCCTTACTGAGCTGCTTATGGTACAGCTTCAAAAGAATAATGATATTATATCAGATTTAAGTAGCCTAGGATACTCCTTAACAAAGGGTTTTTTCAGCTACTGTATCTTGACTGTTTGTAATCATGTTCTGTGCAAAAAAAGTAGAGGCATTGAAAATATTGATGATGATATGCTATGTTCAAACAGTATCAACCTATGGAGAATGCTGTTTTCTTTTGTTTGGTTTTTCTAGTAAAGAAGCATTATCTTTCTGATTTTGTTATTGTTGTTTTGTACATTTACAGTATTAATTAGTGCATCATGCTGGGAGAAAAAAGAGCTCAAATACTGTAATGTACTTATACCTGTAATCAAAATACATATTAAGGAATATGCATAGCTACAGATCCACTCTTTTGTACAGCTATGAAGTGCTTCTGTCTTCAAATTGTTATTAGTCCAATACCTTTCTCCGAAAGGTGAAAATTATTGGTCTGGATCACAAGAAGATTTTGATTTTTTGGAACTGGAGTAATCACATGTAACTGGAGATGTTCATAAAGTAGATGTCACTTGAGAAATAGGTGTCATTTGAACTAGTCCTTTAGGCTACCTTTATAGTTGAGAAGTAGGAACTTTTGTAGCATGATTTGTCTTACCCTAAGATACTCACTTCAGGATGACATGAATCATGCTGTAGAAGGTGGCTATTTATCTTCTTTGACTTTAACGCAATCGTGGAGACCAGCTGAGCCGTAGATGTGTATATCTTAACAGTTAAATCCCAGCTGCAGTGTTATGGTAGTTTATAGAACTTAACTTTTCTATTTTAGTTGCCTGTGTGATTAAAATCTCTTGGACAGTAGAGAGATATTGTTCCTCCAGCCCAGAGTTACACTGGCTCTCTGGAAGCCTGACTCTATCTAGGGTGCAACAGGAGCACAGGAAGAGCAGAAGAGAGGGAAAAGGAATTTCAGAAGAGGAAACTAGTTTGTGGGTGGTTGTATTGATCCTAGCTGCAGAATATCAGCTCGCTGAAGAGGCTTTGCAGGAATGGGAGGGCAAGATATGAGCCAAGTTAAAGAGCAGGAGACCTGAACAGATACCTCCAGATATAATAGGCATGAGTACTTCAGTAGGAGAACTGTGGTTGGGACTTCTTTATGTATAATAGGATTAAATAATGAAAGGGCTAATGGCAGCTAATGAATTTACATCCTCAAAACACTCTTTAAGGTGTTTGAGCCCTGTCTAAAAATGATTGCAGTGGCTCTGTTTCACAAGGAGTAGCACAAAGGCACTGTAATTGCAACTCTTTAAATTTTCAGCACCGTGATTTGTTTTCATAAGGGCTCTCTTTTGGTACTTAAGCCTTGCATATACATTTTTAATTTCAATTGCTTCAGAGAATTGTATTATATACCTCCTAAAGATGCAATATAACAAAGTATCACAGTTTTGTGCATCAGTTGCAGATACACAAAATATAATTACACATTACCTAGCACTTTCTTTTACTACAAAATTGGAGAAAACAGTATTAGCAGCAACAGAAAAAAAATTTCTGAGGATTTATTTTAACTTTTTCTGTGCATGTTTTAGTTGTTCTTTCTATTGATTGTAAGTTAACTGCTATTAATCACTGATGTTCTAATACTGCATTTTAGCTTGGGATAAACAGAATTTACTTTATCCTTAGGCCCAGTTCTGATATTTGTATTTATGAAGTATTAATAAACAAAATGTAGATGCTTCTCAGGAGGAACGCTGAGTGGGAGAGAGATTAAAATTTATGCAGAACTGTAAAGTTTAAAACCTCCTCCAAAATACTTTCTATAATAAACATTGATCTTCACCTCTGAAGTCAAATATTAGCTAGTTGGTATTGCAGACTGACTATTCATAGAGAACAAATTACGCCATATCACTTTATACAGGATATGCAGCACTTTTCTTTGAAACAGCTGTTTCATTTCCTCTGGGATATAATACCAGAACAAATACAAGATGGACTTGATTCAATGTGTTGACTCTTCAAATAGTCAAAACCAATACATTTACTACAAACAGTGCCATGAAGTAGATGATATGGGTCTGGCATACAGGGATAATGATGTAAAATCACTGAATATTTAGTCTGTTTAAAGAGCTGAGACATACACAGGTGCTTTATGTGTGGAACAGAATCTAATCCTTGCTGTTCCTGCTTTTGCAATATCTAAATGAAAATCCCTTTTTGTATTTAAAAAAGACGATTTAGAAACAAAAATATTTTGGCTAGAGATAATGTTTACTGAGTATCAGCAGTAAAATAGAATCGGTATAGCTGTTTTCTGAAGACAGTAAAACTATACAAATAATGAGAGGCAAAGCACTTCAAGAGACAAAATAGCACAATGTGAACTTCTAACTGGCAGCTCACTGACTTTATAAATTTAACCTTGAGTTAAATAACTTCAGAATACTGAAAGAAAATATTCTCAAACACACTAATAAGATCTGTTCTAGTGAGAAGAATGATAAGTTGGACTTGGTATACTGTAAATAATTGACTCAAATGCAACATCCATGTGCTTCCTGACAGGTGAGTAAAATTCTGAAGAACTGAAAGAGTTAAATTCTGCAAAAAGCCGTAGCTATATAAGGCAATGTACTTGCAAAATGAGCAAGTACTTTTTATGTATTTTGTGTTACAGAAAAAAATCTGAATTTTTACACTTTTTGTCATGAGAAAGAAGAAATGAAAATTAAATGAGAATTCTAATATAGAAATAATTTGTCAGTTTATAATTACAGGTTGTTCATAGCAGTACAAAAGTAAGAGACTATTCAGGTTATACTTTTGTTTGATATATGCTCCCTGATATTTGAGACATTCAGTTCTTAAAGTCAAGAATTCTGACCTGCTCTTCGGAGTAGGACAATGCATTTCTATGAACAGTTTCATTTGAATATGTAGAGATCTAAAATTTATTTTAAATGTAGCCATACGCAGCTTCAAATAAAATATTTCTTTTTTTCTCCCAGATCTGGTCAATAATAAATGAGTTTTAGAATTTAAATCAAGACACAGTGGAGTTCTTGTGGTACATTATTGATAAAGCACACTTATTGTAATAACATTTTCCAAGGGAAAATACATTATTTGTTGGCTATGTTAATGCAAACTCTAACATAAGTCTATATTAAGCTTTCAAAAAAAATTCTAAGTATGTTGGAGGAAGTTTCATAAGGAGCCTTTTAAATAATTAGATTAAAAAAATGCAACTTATTACCTTAATGAATAAAATATTATTCTTACAGTAGGTCTTCAAATTCACTTTCCCATACGGCTCAAAAAATCCATGGTGATAATGGTGTATTTCAGAATATAACAATCAGACATATTTCATTGAAATTTTGGAAAATGTTTTCTTCCTTTCCTAATGGCTTATTGAAAATATGTGTACAGAAAATAAGAACTTCCAGCTAGAAAAACATAAAGGAGTTTCTTGTAATCTCTCAAAGTTTCCCAACAATCAATAATTCTGAAGATTTTAATCTACTGCTCAGGTCAACCTAACTTTCTTCTTAATTCTATTACTGTTGAAATTCAAAAGTACTTTCAAAACTCCCACCCTAGATACCTGAATACCAGCAGATGTATGTTCTTGTGGGGATCCCATACTCTTATAACCTGCACCACTTCTATTTTGAAACATTACAGTCCATCTGCTCACTTCCAGATAATTTCCACTTGTAATTTATCCAAGGGAATGTGATAATATATAATTCATGAGTAGTGCAATAATCATGATCCAGCCATGCTGTGGAGCTTTGACAAGGGTGATATGACCTTGAGTTTAGAGGTATGATAGCACCGAAATTCTGAAGTGGTTCCATCTCAGGAAGTAACTACATTGTGGTGCTTTAATTTTCTCCTGAATGTTGTGACCTTTTAATCTCAACCGCTTCATGCTTAAGAATAGTTTTTAAAAATGCAAACCTTAATGTTGTTTGGGAAATATAGTTTGGTAATGCAGTCCTTCAGGAATAATAGTGTTCTGGTTTACTAAGTCTTAACATAATGTTACTTTGGGACTAGTTATTACTGTGTTAACAGACTTGTGTTTTTTAATTTGTCTTGGCTTGGGTAATGCTGACAATCTAAGATATTAACTGAGAGTACTGTTTGAAATTGGAAGCTCATATCTTTGAGAGAAAATCAGGAACAAGATGCGAGTATATTAATTTAATATACCTGGTTCTTGAGGGTTAAGTCAAGAAGAAAAGTCTGAAGATAGATGAAAGAGGATGAACCAAGACACATTTGCTTTCCTTGAACAGCTTGAAAATAGGGAAGACAACTAATATTTCAGACCCAGTTCAAGAAAAAAGTTATTTAATTATGTTATGACAGGCTGTGGGCAATGGCATTCACAATTCTGATTATGCATAAATTTATGTAAATGAGTAAACCCAACGAAATGAAGAAAATAATGCAAAACAAAACAGTACCTGTGGGTATAGGATGAGGCAGTAAAAATTCTTTGTGGCTGGTAGGAACAGTGAAATTTTTTTTTTTCTTTTTCTCCCCCCTCCGCCCTCCCCTTTAAAAAGGTCTTTATTTTCTGCCTTTGTCGACAAGCAATTAATCTTTTAATCTTTTTAATACTAAGTTTGGTCAGCTAACTTGTAATGTAACTTTTTCCTGTGTGGTGACTGATTAGTTTGCTAGTCTACCTGTGCACAGAGAGAGCTTTAGAGCATCTTCAGGTTGGGTGAACTGGGAGCTCCATTGTGCCTCCAATACAGCTATACTGATTGATACCATTTGGCTTGTTTGACCAGCCAGGTTTTTTCTATGGTTTGGATTTTACATGTATGTGTAACTATAAAATGAATGTCTCTTTTAAGAAGAAATAAATAAATAAAATAAAATTGCTGGGACTGCTCTATTAGTCTAGCAATCTTATTCTACATAGGCAGGACTATACATGGAGTAGGGAAGACCACAGGATGTCACTTATTGGCCTTAGAATTTTTAAACATTGGCAGTAATTTAAATGTGCTTGCAAAAAGTTTCCTTGCCTGTTAATTTTAAGCAGACCTTTTTTTTTTAACCACTTATCTATATTGTTACATGGTTTAATTCTTTATAGCTGTTATGTGTGAGGAATATTGCTAGCAGGAAGAAGCAATATTTTCAGTACGAACCAAAAAGCTAAGTGTTTTCATATGTCATGTTTTTAAGTTATGAAGTTATCTTTAATTCCTCGTATTTACACCAGTGCAACCTTATTGAAGTCAGTGGGCATGTTTCCAGCTAGCTGGTACTGCAGTGAGAGTTGCATTTCCAATCTAAATAGATAAATCTGTGGCTGTTAATATCAAATCATATCTTGTTATATTTACAGAGATAATAAGACATGGATGGATGGCTAGTACAGCCTAAGAAGTGTGTTAGCTCTCAGCATGCTTGGTGGTGGTTAAAATGTTCATGAACAGTATTAGAAAGGGAATTTTGCACTACTCAGGAAATCTTCTTGACATGAAGAAAAAAGTTAATTTCAGCCCTGCCTCATTAATCAGATCTGCCTACAGCTAGGAAAGTGTCACCTAAGTGTGTTTTGCTCTCTGCTGTGTGTTGCTGATGAAGATACTGACATACAAAACAGAAGTAATTGAATTTGTGCTAGAAGGCAATGGCAAAAGTAAAAAGCAATGAATTGGAATGTGCTTTATTACTGACCTTTGTAAAGAATGCCTTAGGCACCTCCATGTGGTGGCTGTCATTATTAATGGTGACTATAGATTCAAGTTTGTTTAAGCAGTCATACACATGAATTGTTTTGCATGTGTCTTATCTGCCATAGATCATACACATAATCTTTGCATGATGGCAGGGAGCAATAGCCTTCAGGTTTAGAAAATTATCCAAGGGGACCTCTGGCCTCTGTGTGTTCATCATTGCTGTTGTATTTCCTGGAGGTGCAAAATAAAAGAAACTTTTTAATGTGCTGCCCCAAGACTAGACAATGAACTGAAATTAAGACTTCCCACATGAGGGAATGAACTATACTTTGGCCATTTCTTTGGCTGTTTTCTGGGATTGTTCTATAAATCCACAAGGAGAAGCTGTCCTAGGAAGTGGCTTCCCTGGGAGACAGTCCATGGGCAACCCAAAATCCATCTTGCTTTTATTACACTGTGTAACCTAATAAAGCTTGAACAAAGCAGACATTAAAGTCTTGTGTAAACCTAGTAAACCTAGAGTTTATGGTAAGCTCTACTGTGATAATGGGATGGGAAAGCATATTCATATCCATGTTATTGCATTAAATACCAAATAAAGCAGAATAGGCTCATTATACACTTATGTAAGACCTAAAAGCTTAGGTCTGTGGACAGAAACACTTCTCTTCCTTCATTTAGCTCCTACTTGCTGCTCACTGAAACCTCCAAGAGTCCCTGGACTTGGATTAACTCTTTTCAGGTCATTCCCAACAGTACATGACTATCCCAGGGGAAAAAAAAAAAAAAAAAAAAAAAAAAAATCTTTCTAATCTTTCACTGAAGAAATTCAGTTGTTTTATGTAAAATCCCTATAAGGCCATTGATTTTTATAATGACCCTGCTGGCTTTGTCAGACAAAATTGTGATACTACCATATAAGCACATAAAACTTTTTTTAAGAGACAGAAGTGGAGTAGCAAATTCAAGGAAACTTGTACACCAAATAAATTGACCATGTTGGTGATATAAGTAGTTCTGATGAAAACTGAAAAGAAGAAAACAGCAGCAGTCTGTGTACTTACCATTTTGCAATAAGCATAAAGGGTGATGATTAAATGCCAATCAGGACAGGGAGTGCTTGTCTGCTGTCTAGTTAAAAATAATTAAGGGACACTTATGTATATGACCAAAACTTTTGCTAGTCATTTATGTTCAAACATTTAGCATCATGGGTTTTTACATGGACTTTTTACAAGGGCGAATAGTGATGGGACAAGGAGTAATGGCTTGGAGGTACTGGGAATGTCAGTTTTCCCTTAAATTCCCTTAAAATCTTTATTTTCTTTGTCCATAGATAGATTTTCTTCTTGTAATCCAGCTTGCAATACTGCTTATGTACTGTTCGGTTTCCTCCAAGGTTCACTTGCAAGATCAACAAATTCAAGCTTTCTAAATGAGGTCAAGATTTTCATTTCTGCCAGCTTTCTATAAATTTTCTTGTTTATATTGCAATAAGTAAAGATGAGAGTTCATGACAGGATTTTAGTCGACATGCACACTCTACAAATGTGAATGTACTTGAAAACATTCTCTCTGTAACACTGATATCTGACATCCTGTATCCTCTTTCCCCTTTCCTCAGTAAAGAAGAGCCCATACATAAAGAATTAATCCAGTGGACATTTTTTGTTTTATATATTTTATTGCTCTTTGCTTCCTAATACTGTCATGTTTCCATCACTCTTATTATTCTATGTGTGTGCACAATAATCTGTAGCAGTATTTTATACATCTCTTTGAATTTATTCACAAAATAAAGTACGGCCAGTCATTTGTAAGAATAAAAAAGATCGCTGTAGTTGTAGTCCTCTCTGGTTTAGGTTTTGGTTGTAGATTGTTGTAGTCCTCAATGTGTTCATGCCAAAGCAGCATGGACTTTTAAGGAACATTTGTGAAGCGAGTAGCAATTATTTGAATTTTTTTGAATGATGCCAATACTAGCATGTTTTGCATGTGCTATGATAGAACTCTAGGCAACCATAATAATGCTTCTTTTGTGCTCAGCTGCTGCTTTTGGGGGGGTTTTGCATTGACAATTTTAAAATGTGGAACCGGTAGACTAGTATTCTTATAACTACGTTAAGTAAGTGCAATGCCCAATGGATACTGAAATGAAGCAGTCCACAATAAGAGAGTAACATTCCTTTTTTTGTCACAGTTTACATTTCTCATTAATATTCTACTAATATCTCTGTAAATTATTCCAGCTCAGTTTCCAAATGCCAGTCATTCTTTTTAGTTCATTTTGAATAAGCTAGCAGGTAAACTTCATTTATATAACTCATGGCAAGAAAAAAAGAGAGGTCTTCTATCTATAAATCAGTCCCAGAGACAACGGCTCAATAATACTACTGTTCTAACATTAGAGAAGATCTGGTAAATTCTGGTAAATTCTTACTTTTTTCAGTCACTGTGTAGCACTTACATTACTGTTCAGAAGAGCAACCATTTCTGTCGATGTTGTACAAAAAATTGTATTGGTTTCTATATTCAAAACGTGAAGATGATCTTTCTCTTGCTGTGTCTGATGTGCATGCATGTTTTAGGCACAGATTTTTCAAGAAAAGTAGAATAATACAGTTGCAAGAGAAGCTCCTTTCTTTACTCCATTAAAAAAAAGAGCCAAACCATGTCTAAGTTCAAGAGTTGTGACTAGAATCAAACTTAACTTACATTATTGTGATCTCTATCAAAATAAGTATTTAATAAGTAAAGCTAAGTCAAGCATTTCTAAATATATCTTTGGGTTTTTTATTTCCTGTGGGAAAAGATAAAAGTGTTTGGCAAGAGTTCTCCAAAGGATAACCAAGCAGTTTCTTGTTTTAGTGCCAATAGGACCCTAAAGGTCTTGACCAGAATAAATGAAACGGAACTTGGGGGAGCAAGAGGATAGGTCATCTCTTCTTTTTCCATGTTCTTAAGTGGGACTTTTCCTTCACGACTGGGAAGAAAACTAACAGTGATGAAAACACGGTTGTTTTTCTTTGGGCCATTTTTTGTTCTCTTCATAATGTTCCAGTTGCTGGAATCCACAAAGTGCACGTGAATCTCAACTGGCACTGGGGTGGGGGTGTTGGGGGAGGTGGGGATGGGGGGGGGAGAGGGGGAGAGAGAAAAGGAGAAAAAAGAGGAAATATTTGTAATGTTTGAAACAGTTCTTTAAACAAAACGAAACCCCAATATTTCCTTTTTACATTTCAAGTTTAATTCCAGTGTAACGATTAGGGTGGAGATGAATTTATAATATTTGAATTCATAGAAATGATGATAGTAAAAGAGATCATAACTCCATTGCCTTGAGTGATACCACTTGTGTGGGAGGTCATTGCCTGCTTATGTCATCCATGGTTAAAAGAAAGTACCAGATTCTTTAGAGTAAGCTTTATAAAGTTCACAAGGAAAGCCCTCTTAAAAAACTCACCATTCTGTATACTAAAGTGTTTGCTATTTCTTTCCTGAAAGTTTTTTTATCTGAGAGATGGGCAGTATTTATAAATCAATGTAAAAGGAAACATTTTTGTGAGGCTATGATTTAATAGTAGGCTTTTGCGTGAAGGTGGAGGACTGTGTGAAAAGAGATTGTATAACTCCTTAGAGTTCAGCTATCTTACAAAACGTAGATGCTAATAGCCAAATAGTCTTCTTGAAACACTTTAACTTATGAAGAACTGTTTTATTTGTGTTCAAATTTTAGCTAGGTTTCTACCTGTGGAACAGAAGTACTTTAAGACATGTTGTGGAAATAGGTATGTTGAAACACTGGGAAAGCAGAACAACACAGAATGTAGCTATTATTTTTTGGCAGGATGCACCTTCTCTTTCTGTTTTTTTCTTCCCTGATGGTAATAAAGGGAGAAGAAAAAAAACCCTTTAAGGGTGACAAGACTGCATGGAAATTAGGATTAATATAGTTGATTTACATAATGTTAGCTTTTTAAAGCAAATGTGGGCTCTGTATTCCCCTGGTAGAAAGCAGCCAAAAATAGAAGCCTTTCTATTGTACCTTTCTTACTAAGTTAATTATGTGGCTACTTTGAAATGAATTGCTTACCCCACTATTCAATATGTCAAGGAGTATTTATATCTGAAATCCCTTATTGTATCTTTGCAGTTAAGAAGTTCCTATTAAAAAAAAAAAAAAAAAGTCATATTATTTACTAAATTTGATTTGGGATCATTCACTGTGCTGCTTACACCCCTCTTAATTCTTTCAATGTAGATTCTTATTGTCTAGACTTAGATGTAAAGAGAAACTTGAAGTAGTTTGGATGTAAAAAGATCTTTGCCTAGTCATGCTATTGTTACGGATGCACATTGCTGCTGGCGGGATGGGGCGGGGGGGGCGGGAATCTACTGCCACA
The DNA here is from genome assembly GCF_900496995.4 of Aquila chrysaetos chrysaetos. NCBI lineage: Eukaryota > Metazoa > Chordata > Aves > Accipitriformes > Accipitridae > Aquila > Aquila chrysaetos. The sequence goes on from NC_044012.1 coordinate 9,401,978, forward strand.
ATTATATGCTATGACGGGAGGGAGCCAGTGTTCTGATGCTCTTCCATTTTCTTTGGATTGACTTGTACTTGAAGGAAGTATTCCTTAGTCCACAGAATAAATCAAGGATAGAATAGTATTGCAACACCTTTTCTTTAGAAGTTGTCTCTTACACATTTAGCTCAAAAGTTCATCTCAACTGGTTTCTCAAAGGCTTATCCATCAGCACAATGCTAATGTATATCTTCAAGGTTAAAACAAGGAGGAAGTCCTTTGTTTTAAATTTTTAAATTAATCTAAGTGAAGAACTAATGACACTGAAGACATATATAATGCAGAGAGAAATTGGAAAAGCTTTCTTGCATGTGTCCATTAATGCACTACTTTATGACTGCGGAAGAAACTTGTCACAGAAACATTGCTATAGAGACAAAAACCTTCACCATCCTTTTATTCTTGTTTCAAAGACCATGGCTCCTTACCTCAATGAATAATAATCTCTGGCAATCTTTATACGGTGGATCAACATGTTTAACACATGAATAATCTTAGAATGATTACAAATATTGCAGAATGAATACTGCATGATTTTTTTTTTTTTAGATGTCTATTCAGACTTGTCCAAGGAATTTCATCGTCTGTTTTAAAAATTCGTTTGTGTTGGACTTATGTAGACTTTTGAGCAAGTGAGGATGCAAGCCAAGAATGTTTGCAGGAACAGCAATTTTAGGTAAAAACTGATAATGTAAGTGGAATACAAATTTTAAGTTGTAGTGAGCAGAGTGGAAAATTAGATATGCTCAGCAGAAACAATATTCTAACTGATATAGACATAGAAATATAATATGAACAAATGCTTAATGAAATTAGCACACATTTGTAACTTCTGATATGAAATAATAAAAACGGCTTTTTAAATAACACTGGCTTCAGGACCACAGATTTTCTGCAGAAGGAAGGTAGATTAAGAGAAAATAAATTAGAAAATACTGTGATCTAATCATGTGTATTCTGCAAGTGTGGCGAAATTTGTCACCTAAACTTTCTTTAAAATTAATTCACTTGTGCCTACTTACGATAAGACAGCAGGGAACAGTAAGGAAAAATGTGTGTAGGCTTGTTTGCATTCACTTAAGGTAATTAAAGATTTTTTTTTTCAATCAATCATACTTAAAGAAAACAACATAACTGATAGAATGATTGGGTTGAGTTGGCTTCAATCAAGAATAGGAAGTTGATCTGTGTGAGGCTATTCAATTATGCTTGCATTTGAAGCCAAGTTGCACAGGATTGTAGCTTGGGGGTTACCCTGTCAGAAAATAAAAGCAATGTAATCATGAAAAGTATAAAAGAGAAGAACACGTTACTTAAATTACCTAAGCTCTCTCCTGTTAGCTATATCATTTTTCCAATCAATTTAATAAGTCAGAAGAAGTTTTAAGAATTTTTGAATAAGTATCTTATTTAGCTAACCACAACAAAAACATTTCCACAATATCTGCTTGACTGTAAAATTAGAAGCCAGCTACTGAATCTAAGTGACAATGTCTTTTTTTCATTTAACTCTGCTATTGATATTGATTGCAATGTTAACTGTTCACATTAAATAAAAAAACTGTCTTCTCCTAGCCCCAGGTGAGGCTAAGCAATCAGTTTATTGCTTGTCTATGTAACTGTCAGTGTTGTATTAATTAATATTCTATGAACTTTATGAAATTTGTCTAATTTTCAGATTTGCTGCAGAATTGAGCATCATCTAAATAATTTATTAGTATGAAAGGACAGGAAAACTCACTTTGTCCAAACTCGCAGTGCCTAAATTCTTGCTGTTGGCAGCAGAGAATAGAAGGAAAGAAATAATTCAGTGTCTTTTTAAGACTACTTATTATATTGCACTTTATCTTACAAGTTAGAATTGAAAGCAAAGCATTTCTGTAACCCTACTTTTTGTATATAAAATCTATAGTGTCTATTTGTCTACACGTATGTGTATGTACATTATTTTATATATATATATTGCAGTATATAAATTTAAGGTGACAGATTCCCTTGGAGTACATTAAGTTTATAACATTTCACATTCTCATTACAATTACTGTCAAAATAATAGGTTCACATTTCTGTTATGTTCTCATTACAACCTTCAGTGAGATATTGGAGTTTTAAAGCCTCACATATTCAAAGAATTACGGGAATATACTACATTGCTGTGACCTTTTCAATATTCTATAAATGAATTGCTGAAAATTTTACTTTTCTACCTTGTTTACTGCACTTCTCTTTTCCTCATTGTTAATTGTGTGGGGAAGAGTTGAAATGGATGACCTTTCCAGTGTTTTGTATTTTGGTTGGCCAAAAGATATATCAAACTTGCATAGTACTATATACTTAACAACATAGTTATATTACACCCTTCTATTAAGCCATATAATACATATAATTTTTGCAGTTATATGAAACTGAAATAATATGAGGCATGCACAGAATGACATTTTGTTTCAAAAATGTTCCCATTGATGATGACATGCAGAAGATCTGTAATACATAATTTTCAGAAGGTCCAACTTCCTGAAATCGTAGGTATTTATAGACATTTCTGATACTTAAGCTAGAAGTTTTTAGACACCAAACCTCTTTTGTATTCACATGTATATTGCTGCCTGGATAACACTTTTATTTAGTAGTACTTCTTGTAATGTCTCTTTTTTTTTTTTTTTTTACGTTGAAATGAGAATGGGGAACCATCTTCAATACACGTCTCTTACTCAGCAAGGCAGTACTGGGAGTAGAAGGGTAATATTTTCCGTTCCAGTAATCCTTTAGCGTTAGTGACATGGAAGCATTCTCTAAATGCTAAAGGTCTGTTAGCCTTACACCTGGGAACCAATTGCATTTAATCTGCTTTTTCTTTCTAGTGCTGTGCACGCTAACTGCTACTTAGTATATGAAACCTCAGTCCAGACTGGTGGGGTTTGTGTGTATTTGGTTTTTTATTTTAATTTTTCAATGTTAAAAAAAAGAGTGAGAAGGGTATGGAGGAAAAAGACACTTTCAGAAAAGGGATGTGCTGGTTTTGGCTGGCACAGAGTTAATTTTCTTCACAGTAGCTGGTATGGGGCTATGTTTTGGATATGTGGTGAAAACAGTGTTGATAGTTCAGAGATGTTTTCGTTACTGCTGAGCAGTGCTTACCCAGAGCCAAGGCCTCTGCTGCTTCTCAGCCCACCCCACCAGCGAGGAGGCTGGGGGGGCACAAGGAGTTGGAGGGGGACACAGCCTGGACAGCTGACCCCAACTGACCCAAGGGATATCCCAGACCGTATGATGTCACGCTCAGCACATAAAGCTGGGGGAAGAAGAAGGAAGGGGGGACGTTGGGAGTGATGGCGTTTGTCTTCCCAAGTCACCGTTAGGCGTGATGGAGCCCTGCTGTCCTGGAGATGGCTGAACACCCGCCTGCCCGTGGGAAGTGGGGAATGAATTCCTTGTTTTGCTTTGCTTGTGTGTGCGGCTTTTGCTTTACCTATGAAACTGTCTTTGTCTCAACCCATGAGTTTTCTCACTCTTACTCTTCTGATTCTCTCCCCCATCCCATCGGTGGGGGAGTGAGAGAGCGGCTGTGTGCTGCTTGGTTGCCAGCTGGGGTTAAACCACAACAAGGAGTGAGGGGAGGACTTAAAACATCTGCATAATCTTGAAAGGGAGCAGGGAATGTTTCACTCTAAGTCTAAATGAGTGATGGCAAACTAAGCGTGCTTCCCTGAACCACCACTTTTGGTAACCTTATGTTGTGGCATAGTCTCTATTACAAATGTAATATAACTAGTGTAAAGAAATGATATATTTATGATATCATTGTTGCTGTGTTTCACTGCCCCCCAAAAGCCTCATTTTATTTCTAATTTATGTCCAGCTTCTAATGCTAGTGCACTGCTGCAAAAGCATAAAAGCGTCATTTAATTCAGAGGCATTAGTTTCAAGTAACAGTCATGAGAAGTAGAGACATTAAGAATTTGTCTTACAATTTGGATTCTTTCTTATTGACATTTTATATGGAAATAATGACATAGAATCAGGAATTTTAGATTATATTACTGCATTGTCGCCATAAGGGTTATGCCAAACTATTTATGAGGTGCATTTGGTGCAGCAGCAAGGGGGCTACTGATAAAAGTGGGAAAGATAAGCAAAGGCTGACATGGCAATGAGTTGCCTTTTTTCCTAATGTCTGAGGATGGTCCCAGGTTTGTTGAAATTAGTTACTTACATGGCTACTGTGTTCAGTTACTAGAGGAAAGGATACTCGTAAACAAGCATGCTGTCAAGTCCGGTTTTTATCAAGCGTTCTTTTGTCATTGTCTTTGCCGACTAAAAGTTTAGCATTTTAGACATGGTTTTTAAATGTTGTCTACATGATTCATAACAATTCAAAAGACTTTTTAGATTTTTTTAGGGATAAACCCAGACAATGGAAAAAATGTTTGCCAGTTATACAGTATAGCTAGGAAAAATTAAAGAACTCTAGATAATAGTCTTGCTTCTTACAACCTGTTCTTGCTTCAGTTGTAGTGAGAATACAGCCTTGCTCTCAGTGACTATGCCTATATCGTTCCTGGAGCTGCCATCAAAGTAGCTGCAATGTGAAACATCTCATGATCTTTCTGCCACCCATCCATATAGCCTGAGCTTCCAGGCTGTTTCAGACACTCTTTATGCATACTCAGGGCAGCACCTGCAGCCTTTGTGTGTGTAAAGACAATAAACTGGGTATTTAGAATGGGCAGCAGTTCTGGGAATCTATCAAGATGAGAGATTCTGTAATCTCTCCCATTGCCAATGGTGAAAATTATATTTGAACTTTTGAAAGTCATTCTCTAGAGCCAAACTGTAGCAGTTCCTTTTGTTAGAACTTTGATACATTTATTTCCAAGCATCACCTGGGATACACATGTGTATATACTACAAAAAGTTAAACAGATTCCATATTTTAATACTGATTTTAAAAGACTATAATTTCATGCATCACCTTTGTGATTTTTTGAGGGCTTAATTGCTATGTCATGGTAATGCTTATCAGAACGCACTGAAAAGCTTTAATTACTTTGTACTTTGGTTAGTTATGAATGCATGCAAAATTTAACTATTTCCCCAGAAGCAAATAAAGTCCACATTTATTATGTTACATAAAAGTTATGGAATGATTTAGAATAATTAAGCTAAAGGCTGTCTTACTTGGGATTTAGCTCATCTAAATGATGCATAAAATTAATCTCAGAAAATTATTTCATATTAAACTACTACATGAGAAAAAAGCATTAGGATCTTCTCGGAAAGTTTTGTTATAGGAAATGCATCTTATGGCAGTAAACTACAGGTATGTTATGTAAAGCAACAGAACTGTTGTGTGGTCTTAATTTCTCAAATGAAGCTAATCAAATAAAACCATCAGGGAAAAGAAAGAGAAATTAAGAAGTGGAAAAGAAGACAGAAGTTAAAAGCAATAAATGAGGAGAGAGTAATGGAAATATTAGTCAATTTGAATAGAAAGTTGGGAAAATGGAGAGAGATGCAGGTGATAAGAAAGGGTGAGAGGAAAAATCAAAAAGAACCAACAAGTTCTCAAAGTTAGCCTTGATATATTTACAATCAAGTCTTACTATCGCAACCATATTTAATCTCTATTGCCTGTTAAAAGCAGCTTCAGTTCCTTCTGACCTGTGTTAGCATTGTAACATTGACTATCAGAGGATCAAATACTGCCAACTTTTCTCAAGGGAATTGATTTGTTACCAACAGTGAGAATTTCTTACATGAGTGACATGAGGTTAGGGGAATTATTCTACATGACAAAGCTACATTAGGAATTCCACAGATTAATAGTTAAAACAAAGCCACACTCTAAATGCTATGATCAGTTTTATGGACAAGAACATGGAAGTTGATGAGGAATACAGGAAGTGAATGGGATCAAAGTAGGTTCGGGATTATGCGGTATGAATGAATGACTGGTAAGTTTAGGCATGTTAGTGTCTTAGTGATTCCGTGTACATTTTGGCTTTTTATTTATTCAAAAAATATAAGATATGGCCATTAAGGTTATCTCACTGCAGTGGTTTTCCAAGAGTGGTCTATGAAGCTCAGGTGGCAATGACAGGCACATTGAGAGCTGTCACAGTTGTTAATATTTTATAGAGCCCCAGGACTGTGATTGTGCCAAGGAATAGATGGGTTTTCTCTATGTAAGAATAGATTTGTATTCCAAGTTTTTCTAAAGATAGGTTTGGGTGCAGGATGCTGGAAAAACTTTCTAATGGAACTACAGTTTTCAGTCTAAAATACAGCTCAGGATTATAAAGTAGTTGAGGAGACTATAAAAAAAAAAAGCGGGGGGGGGGAGTCATGAAGAAACAGAACAGCTGCTCTTGTGAGGATTGGTCTTTCTGACACTATATGACAGTTAGAAAACAGTTTCTAACCTAAAGTGGACACTCGTCTCTCAATTACTAGAAGGAATGAGCTTTGCAATCCATGAAACAGTTTCCTACAAATCACAAATGTGTATAGATGCAAAACTTCCATCTAGCACGTTCTTAGTCATTCTAATGCTGAGGTAAGTCAATCAAGCTATAATTGGCTCTGACTTGGCACTCCCACAAGCTGCTTCATTCTTCATCTGAAGCTGGAATGCAAATTTCATTCTTGCCTTTGAAAACACTAAAGAGAGAATTTGCTACTAGTTCTGATGGAAGAAATATTGTCTGACAGTGTAAAACACAGGAAACAATTAACTGTATCAGAAAAAAATACACATATTTAAATTATCAAGACAGACTGTATGCAAGACTCACCATTGAATTGAGAGGGATGAAGCTCTGTGAAGTTTCACAGACTAACAGCTGAAGATTTGATAAACTACATAAAGCAAAAGGATCTTTAATATATGCAATTCCATGGTCACAAGAGAGAACATTTGCCATCTATTCTTGGCCAACCATCCTCCTCTTTGTTTATCCGAGTGTTGTACCTGCCATGATGCAGGAGTGATGAATAGGGAGTACTCTTTCTGTCTGTGAAACCCTCCTTTTAGTTTCTCCATGCATTCAATTTATCCATGCAGGGAAAAGGGTGAGTCTGAGCAAATCTAGTGTGTTGTTTTTTTTAAAGGGGTGGGGGTGAAGTAAGCAAAAGCTGCATGTGTTACACTGTATCAGAACAGCATTGCATTAAGAACACAAAACAGAGTACTTGGTAAACCAAGATAATTCACTGACAATGCAGAACTTTAGTTGAGATTACTTTCTGCTGCACTGTGCTAACTGGAAGACAGTACCTCATTGTAATATCTCATTAGCTTCCTTTTTTCTCCATCTAGCATGATTTCTTTGGTGTGTGAGAGGACACAAAGTCTACCACACTCTAGAAAGGATAAGTTTCCAGTCATCATTTCTACGTAAGGGAAAATGATACCTTGAGTCACAATACCTACCAGTGCAGGAAGTTTTATCTCTCTATTGAAGGAGATGACACATCTTCATCTCTGTTGAAATACAAACTACAAATTTTTAAGCCCAGGTGCCATGAATACATCTTCCCTTGATGGCAAATGGAGAAGGGTTGGATTTTAAGAAAATTTCAGTTTCAGAATTCTGCCTGAAATTTGGACAGTGTTTTCAGAAATGCCTTCTTAAATCCCACTGTAACAGATTTTGAGGGCTTGGGGGAAATCCTGAACTTTTTATTTAAAGTTTAAACGGCAACTGGACAACTCTGAAAATTTGGTCCATTGTGGGGTATAAAAATTAATTTCAGAAAGTTGAGAGAATTTCTTGGAGGAAATATTTAGTAACACAGTATGTGCTCTTACTTCATATAAATGACAGTGCTGTATGAAACACAAGCAAATATTAGTATACTTAGCCATTCTGATTTTATCTAAGTTCTATTACTATTTACAAAAAGGCAATATTAAATGATAACATTATTTAGTTAATGACAGCTCCACAAAGAAACTGTACAGTTCTCTATTCTAACATCAATATATTGGCAGTAAGGAAACCTCTGCTTTCTCAGCTGGATGTTAGTAATTAATATCTTGCTGTCTAATTAGATTCTTTCCTTCTCATTTGAATGTTGATTTCTGAAGCAAATGTCCATGTTGCCAGCATGCACTGTGTTCTAGCAGAACAGAACATCTGGCTGCCCACCAATTAATGCAATATAAGAAGGCAGGCCTTTCTAGGGAGAAACTCTGCTGAGTTTATGATGAACAACAGAAACTCTATGAGAACAAGCATTAAATAGATGTTTGTATATCGTTATCTTCAAAACGCAAAGAGATCAAGGTTGCCCTCTCTGAAATTTCTGTAGACCTCAGTGTGACAATGGCTTATTTCAACATTTAAAAAAAATTGTAATAATGTTAAACTTACATTTTCAAGGAAACTTTAAAGTAAAAATATTTTAACTTGAGAAATTGGGCTATATCTACAATCAAAAGAAAATTCTTAAGAACACATAATAAAAATAATGCTTTGCTGGAATATAGTTAAGTTTGAGAAGAGGTTTTTCATATGGGGCAGATGTAACCCCAAACCATCTTCGAACAAGTTGGGAAACATTTGAGGAAAGGGGGTGTAGAATTCATAGAAGTACTGCGATTTTTTAGAAATTATTGTAGTTGTTTAAGTATGTCTTCTTGCACTTTGCTTCTTCCAGTCCTCAAGGTTGCTGTGTCTCAGAGCACCTCTGTTCCCATAGTCCTCTCTCCTTGGTCCATGCAAGAGTGGAGAGATGGGCAAAGAAACACCAACTCTGTGTATATGGTAATCAGCTTTACCAACTTTTTTATCTAGTTTCTCCTCTTTTTAATATAGCTATCTTGAATGGATGTAGTTGGAAGACAACCAGTTAATCTGTGGAAGTTATCCTTAGTTGCAACGAGTATAGGTATGAGTGCAATTTCTAGCTCTGAACGTTTTAGTGGCTGTGAGTATTGCTCATCTCAGTATCTGGGAAATAGTAACAATGCTGGGCAACCTTTTTTACGAACAGAAACAGGCCCCTTAAAAATCCTGAAATCACTTTTTTCAGTAGTGCCAAGATCATGTCATATGTTAAGATCATCTCATATGTTGGATTCTGTCCAGTCTGAGAAGCCAGCAGTGGAAACCTTCAGTTTGATCTAAAGGTGAAGGATTGTTCTGTAGGAAGCTTCATCTTCATGCCTGAGGAACTGATCTTAGATGAAGCTTGCCAATGCTTCTGAAGATAACGTGCAGAACACGAAAGTGCGGTGTACTAAAAGTTATTAAAGCTGCATTTTTTAAATTTTTTTTTTTTTTCAGAGAAATTGCCTGGTTCTCAAAATGCTGTTGTAAATATCACTTTACATAAGCACATTAATGATCAAATATTAGATTACCCTTTTGTGATATTTTCTCAGCTTTAATTTTTATTTAATTGAAACTATTAGTAGTGCTGTAACATTTAGAAGAATGGCTGTTGTAAGGTCAGGTGCTGTTTATCCAAAAGTACATATTTGTCCAGCAAGCTAATATTTTTAAGACATTGTAATATTAGCCGTACTATATAAATTTTCTCAGAGATTGTGCTGGGTTGGGGCTGTAAGGTTTTAAAAAATATTGCAAAGAATGATTACAAATACTTTTTTTTAATAATGAAATTTGCACTGCCATAATATTCTCTGATATAATTTTGTCAGCTTTCCAGCTGGAAGACAAGACTTGAATAATATTTCATATGAAGTTAGTGAGTTTTTCTGTAAATGTTTTGTGCATCATTTTTCTTTTCCTCATCAAATGTGCAGCTTATGTTGTTACTGAATTTCTTTGTTTTCTCTTCTTCTGACTACAGACTTTTATTAAAATAAAAAAAAGTGCTGAGTTAATTTCAAAACATTTAAAGCAGTCATTCTAAAAACTATCAATCTCTAATAATAGAGTACAGTGCTATTAAAGTGTTTTGTGCTAAACCTCCACATTTAAGTATGTGTGTTATAAGAAAAGATATATGTGAAATGCAGTTTTGAATTGTTTACCCTAAAGTTTTCTACAGAGGATAGACTGTATAAGTGTCTTTTTTTTTTTTTTTTTTTTGGGGCAATACATATAGGATCCAGCCATGTTTTTCATTCTATAAGGTAGAAAACCATCCTTAGATTTGTAAAATCTGCCAAATCAGAAGAATTAATCAGTGCTCTTACTGTTTCTCCAGCTAGTTATATTAAGCTCCTTGTTGAGCTCCTAGAGGATGACTTTTCTTCTGCCACATTGAAAACACTGTGAACCATTTTTTTTTTTTTTTAAAGAAATACTTTTGTACAAATATTATCGTAGCTGGGAAAGGATTTACTATGTTATTTTGACTTTATCCTGACAGTAGAGGATTATACTTTCAAATTTATCATCTAGTATAGCCCATTACTCTTGTCATTTTTCTAAGTTGTTTCTTTTTTAATGTCAGTTATTTCAAATCTGTTTATTTTTCTGTTGCTCATAAACCATTATCGTCAGAGGTTTATAAAGAGTACATTAGATGATATCAGGAGGGAGACTATTCCTTATGAATGAGTGTAGTAACTTTCCTGTAAATCGGAAAGATGCTCTCAGCATTCTTTCCATTGTTTGTAATATTAAGTGAACTATGAACGTATCTTCTATCTTCCTTTTCTCATCTGGTGTGGGAATACAGAGCATCATCTATCCATACAGTGATTCAGAAATTCATTGTTGATATAAGCAGCCTCTGAGATCCTTTTCTGAAGACTCAGTCTGAACTATTTTACTTTTAAAAGGGGTGGTCCTCTTTTTCCAGCCTTCTCAATTAAAACTATTCAATGGCACTTCTGCAGCAAACATCTCTGTGGGTTTTCTTCCCTTTCCTAGACTTTCCCCAGACAGTGGAACAGTGCCTGGATTACATTGTATGCTGATCCAGTAGTGTGTATATGGCCCGTTTTGTCTAAGACAACCCTGAGGGTAATCTTGGAGATTTCCACTTAGACCTTATCTTTGGCTGTAGTGTTACATAAAAGCATCTGATTCACCTTCACTGTACCACCATTGTGTGATGAAGGTTTCTTCCCATTTTATTAATCATCTCCATAATCTTCTCTCAGTCACTTCTCACTTGAAGAGATTTCATGCCATCTCATTTTCCTCTTCCGCCTGGATCAGATAGACTTCCTTTCAGTATGTATGCAGCAACAGGTTGTCTGTATGCGTATATAGATATATTTGTAATTTTATTCTGTGTCATAGCTGGAATTACAGTAGAAAAAGCCTGTTGCTTCCAAAAGTAACAGACTTATGAAACGATATAAATTCAGTTAAAACAGATAGAATTTATCAGATGTTAAAGAGTCCTTTCAAAATACTTTTTATTCCATTTTGTCTCTTCAATTATTCAGGAAATCTTGTAGATAGGACTTTGCTAGAGCTCCATTAGCTGTAAGTTGTCTACTTTTGGTCCCTCCTCCTTGTGGGATATTTTGCTCTGGGATTCCAGTGGAGAATCTAGGATAAATGTAACTTTGAGAAGGACTGTCTTACACATATTTTTCCTTAATTTAAATAATACCTTTCATAAGAAAATTGGTCTCTTGAGTAAAGTTTACATACTTCCACTACTAGATATTTCTACTTCCTGCTGAAATGAGCTTTTGCATTTGCTTTTAAGCATGTACCAATAATTTGAGTAGAATTAGCTCCTAAAGGTACATACTTTACATATTATAATAACGTTTCCTCTGCCTCTCAATTCATTTATGCAAAATGAGATGGAAGTTGGTTGGTTTTTTTTTGTTTTGGTTTTTTTTTTTTACTCTGTCTACTAGATTCCTTATCCCAAGATTAGTCTTTAAAGACTGGGAAAAACATGGAAACAACCATTCATTTATCTTCTTTGTAATGTTCCTCTAAAACAATTAATTTCTCTTTTTAGTTGGAGTGCTTTGAATCTAAGCAGCTACTGAGATTTATGTGGAACTTTGATATTGTAAACAAATTTCTTCTCTGAATGCTGATTTTCATGATTATAAAATTTCTAGATTGTATTCATTCTTGTAAAACCATAAAAACCTTGAACTACAAGATGTGCTTTTATGTTGAAAAGTACTTGTTATGTTGTAAGTAATTGTTGAAGATATGCTTGTTAATATTGTTAAAAATGAAGGAAATTGGAAAGAAAACTTTTTTTTTCCCAAGAGGCAGTTTAAAATTTCTTTTTATCTACAAGAGAAACTATTGATAAACAGTAATAATGACTAGAAATAATCTTCACAACTGATCCTCAGAAATATCATGGATACTGTCAGGTTAATTATAGTTCTAAGTGAGTAAGATGAAACCAAGAGGAGGTTGTAGTTTAGGGGTTGGGGAGCGAAGGGGACAGCTAGTGAAATTCAGGAGTTTAATTGACATACTAAACAAGAAATCACTGGTTACTGTGTTCAAAATTCTTTCATCTCGCCCTGTAGACACTGGTTGATTGGTGGAGGTTCTTTTATTCACTTAAAGGTCTTTCAGACTGTCTTAAAAACCAGGGCCTACTGAAAGCTGTTTTATACTGATTTTTTAAAATTTTCTTTCTTTTTTTTTTTTTTTTTTTTTTTTTTTACTTCAAACTGTTGATATTGCAGCACACAATAGTTTGGGTTTTTTTTTCCCCCAATTTGCAGTACTTCTGATGTAATTACAAGCAAAATAGAAATATGTAGATATCTTGTAAGGACTTTATAGCTTCATTTTTTAGGCTTGAATAAACCAATTCCATGTATGCTTATACGTTCTCACATGTGATGCCCCAGCCCTTAGCACACTGGATTGTGCCTTTGAGCCTTCTGATCTATGGAACTCTGAACTTCATTTTCTGTGCTTAGCAACCTCTACAGCTCAGCCAGCACTATGGGAGTAAGTATATGCATGTTTCAATTTTCAACAGAAGAGGCAGCAAAGAGGGATTGTGATAAAATGGGTGTTTGTGCACATGCGTGTTTAGCTGAGACAATATGACAGGGGCCAATATTGTCACATAACTTCTCACTTAAAATCTGCTTAGTTACCTGAGAAATGAAAGGTGGCAAATGTGATGCTAATTTTTTTAAAAGGTGAGATATGGGGAACTTTGAACTTCTAAATCCGATATTTATACCAGGCAAATAAGTATAAGCCCTAATAAAGGATAGAAGTAGTGGACACATGGGTAAGTATGATCTACCTTGGAAGAACCAGCATAGATCTGTAAAGTTTCTGCCTCATAAGCTAGTGAAGATGTTCAAGATATTAAAAATCAAGGCCAGCTCTGAAAAATTACAGAAGACCTTGATGAGACCAACCCACCACGCAGTAAAATTCAGCATAGATTAATGTAAAGTTTTGCATACAGGGAACAATGAAAAAGTCTTAATTTTGTACGTTACCTCTGTTAGTCTTCCTTTGTCTTTTTCTCCTTCATTTAGTATTTAAGATTGCTTGCGTGAGAGCAGACGTGCTAGCCAGAGGTATGTCTATGCAGAGTAAGAATAGATTTCACTCTAAATAAATTAATAGAAAAAAATTAAATCAGGTTTCTTGGTGATAGGTGAACTCTAGAGGCCACTTCCGTTTCCGATGTTTATGATTCTAGGACTATTTCCTTTAATTTTTATGTATTTTCCACAAAGGCTTTAGATCAGAAAAGGGAACGTATTTTCTGGAGAGAAAAGCAACCAAAGTTTTAACGCAAAGTGTGTTGATACTTGTAGTTACTTTACCTTTACTAATAAATACCAATCATGTTGAATGTTTTGAGGTTGGTTATTAATCCACATATAAGCAACACAGAAATTGCCAGGTACCGACTTGTTGAGTGTTGTTTTGATGCAAAGAATGGAATATGGGAGGATTCCAGCTGGTTTAGCTGCATTTTATTTATGGTTTCTGTCATTTTCAAGCACTAATTGTCATTAATGTCATCATCTGGAAATTTTTAAGAACATGCAGCAGTAAATTTGTTGATAGAAATAACATACTGTTGTAGAAGTTACTTTTTCAGGGACAGATTTTGAGCCAGTTAGTCCATATAAACCTGTTGTACTTGTAACATGTTCCTTAATCAATACTGACATGGAAGAAATTAGAATATGGATTTGTATATTGTACTTGTTGGCGGGTGGGAAATTAAGAACTGGTAGTACCCAGACAGAGACGACAAAATAACAGCATGTGCCGTAATTTGGAGTTCACTAGTGCAATTTTTAACCAGTTTCTGTGCTATGTGGTTTATGTTCAGCTAACAGCGTAAATAGATGCAATCTCCATGAAAGCTAAATAGCATTCATGCTCACTTTTAGTGACTTCTAGTTCATTGCTTTTACATTTCATGTAGACCTGTCATTTTTGCTATTATTACTCCTTTGCTCTGTGCGTGGTTACTTCTCTTATTCCTTTGCTCTGTGTGTGTGTGTGCATAAAGAGAAATATTTTGTTCTTTCTCATGGGGGCTAACTCTTTTTACTACTAGGAAGACATTAAAGATGAAACTAACACAATGATAATTTTCTGGGATGGCTTAAATGTATAGAGAGGATAAGATTTACAAGCAGAGCTAATATTCAGCTGATACAGTTAGAAAAACAACAGACTAATTGTTCTCAATTTCTAATACTCTGTTACCATTTCAGAAGAAGACTTGCTGTGCATTAAGTTTTAACTACTCCAGAGGATCTAATAATATGATGCATCTCTCAACATATTTGTTGTGACTGGGAAGTATTTATGTACTAGGAGCCAAACTGCACGTGATTTTGCTAAATCTGTCTGGGGTTTTTTGACCAGCCTTAATGTCTTTCTGTTAAGATCAGTGGAATTGCTCCTAATTTATAAGAAAGAATGGCAAGAAGGTCAGATCGAGTTATGATGGATAGTATGTGTTCCAGTTTTGTTTGATGGTTTATTATATAATGTAGTTTTCTTATGTAAGGTTTTATGTATTAGTTTATTATGTAATGTATTATGAAAAGGAACACGCTCATTTTCCATTAAAAAAAGTCTGTGGCTGAGAAGCAAGGAAGAAGGCAACGTTTTGCCTTCAGAGGAAATCGATCCTTCATTTTTACCTTGTAGTCATCTTAAAAAGTCTTATTTTCTCATCAGCTGTAATAAGATTAAGAGAAATGAATTCATCTTGCATATAACTGTGCAAAGTGCTGAGTCTGTTATGTGGCTTCTTACAGAAAGGACACAGATGAATTACAGTGGGTGAGCTAGGGAGAGATCTCATTCCACATCAGCTGCTTGGCAGTAACTACCTGTTTTTATCCTGCAGTCAGTGTTGAGTAATTTATGATAGTTTATCCCCTTGGTGAAAGCAGGATGGCTCACCTCCTGTATTTACCACTCCTCTCACGTACAAGGAACATGTTTGCAAGTTTGTGACACATTGAGTTACCGGTGGAGCTGGAGAGAGCCCTCTGGCTGGTGCTGGTCCATCTCTTGACCCCTTAAATCAGTTCTGCTTCCAGGTACATCGATGTTTGCCTATTGATCTTCCCCTCAGCTTCCTCCTGCACTACACATAACTCCTTTTGGAGTTCTTACAGGTAATTATTGATCATGACTTTTTCTCCAAGGTGGTAAATTTAAGATGCTTTAGGCAAAAACAAAGTACATTTTATGCTTTCAAGACTTACGAAATTCTATTAGGTTTTGTTTTACTGTGGATGCTTCATAATGCAGAGCGCAGAGCAAACTTGTCCCTTAACAGAACATTCCCAAATTAATTCTGTGTGATTGCAGTGAACCAAAGAGATTTTCTGGTTTTGTTTTAATTACCAGAGTTCTTTACCTGTGGGAATGTACATATGGATCTATGCCTAAACCATATATATCAATGCATGTAAAACTAACTTCCCAAATTTTGAAGTTGTATTGTAGAACTGAAGGGACTCTTTGTAGCATATAATTTATTTTTTTTTTAGTTGATTTTATCTCACTATTTTGTAAAGTATTTTAGTGGAATTTAGCATTGATAATTTCAGTTGTAGTTTCTAAAATACTTATTTCCCAAGGTTAAAAGTTTCATCCCTGCAAATTTGCTCAATCATTTGGTAGGAAACGGCAACGTACCTTCGGTTGTTCTTCTCAGATACCTGCATTCTTATCAGCTCTTGAGAAAAATTAAACAGCATAAGAAGAATATATAGAATGAAAATGTTTAGATTTGTTAGAGGAATGATCTTGGGTAAGAATACATTTTTAATTGAGATGGATGTAAAATATATGGTTCTGATTTAAAAGAAAAATCTTACAAATTGTTAGTGAAATACTTCGTGTTCTGAAAATATATGGACTGCACAACTGCATACTGTGGGTTTTTAGTTATTTTTCTTTTACTTGCCTGGATGTAAGGCCTGACCAACACCTTTTGGGTGGCTAAGGTTCTTAGGAGAGAGAGTAATGCAGATCACTTGATCATGGTGGTAAAAATTGAATTGTGTTAGGTCAGTACCTCTAACACATCTGTCAACTGCTAGCAGCATTTTTACACCTTGCCTTTTCCCATGGAAACAGTATTTTCAGTCTATTTGCACAGACTTTTGAGAAACTTTTGTTAATGTTTGTAATACTGAGAATGGAAACAGCTTTGTGTGCATTTCTCTCTAGGTAGCATAAATTCAGAGAAAGTTTTGTTCATAAATCTTTTGGTTTAAAGTATCTTAGTTTTTTGAGTGTGTGTTTAATAAAATTACTGACCCTGAACTTGTGCAAGACTTGCTGTTCCAGCTGGATGCATATAAATCTATGAAGCCCGATGAGGTTCTTCCCAGGGTACTGAAAGAGCTGGCTGATGTCATCGTGGGACCTCTCTCCATTATTTTTCAATGGTCTTGGGGTTCTGGAGAGGTCCTAGTCGACTGGAAACTGGCAAATGTTTTCCCAATTTTCAAGAAGGGTCAGAAGGAAGACCCTGGTGATTACAGACCTGTCAGTTTTACTTCAGTGCCTGATAAAATTATGGAGAAGGTCATTCTGGGAGTTACTGAAAAACACTTGAGAGAGAACGCCGCCATTGGTCATAGCCAGCATGGGTTCACGAGGGGAAAGTCCTGCTTAACCAACTTAATTTCCTTTTATGACAAGGTCACCCACCTAATTGACCAAGGGAAGTCAGTAGATGTGGTGTTTGGATTTTAGCAAAGCTTTTGATACTGTCTCTCACAGTATCCTTCTGGATAAACTGTCTGGCACACAGCTAGACAAGTCCGTAATACATTGGGTGAGCAATTGGTGGATGGGCCGGGCTCAAAGAGTTAGAGTAAATGAGGTTACATCAGGCTGGTGGCCAGTCATCATTGGAGTTCCCCAGGGCTCAATTTTAGGGCCAGTGCTTTTCAATGTTTTTATAAATGATCTAGATGCAAGAATCAAATGTACATAAGTAAGTTAGCTGATGATACTAAACTAGGAGGAGCTGTGAACTCCCTCAAGGGTAGAGAAGCATTACAGAGAGATCTGGATAGACTAGAGAGCTGGGCTATCACCAACCGTATAAAATTTAACAAGAGCAAGTGCCAGATTCTCCAGCTGGGACAGGGTAATCCTGGTTATACATACAAACTGGGGGACGAGAGGCTGGAGAGCAGCCCCGAGGAATGCAATCTGGGGGTATTGGTTGATGGCAAGTTGAATATGAGTCAACAGTGTGCCCCGGCAGCCAAAAGGGCCAGCCGCGTCCTGGGGTGCATCAAGCCCAGCATAGCTAGCCGGTCGAAGGAGGTGATTGTCCCACTCTACGCTGCGCTGGTGCGGCCCCAGCTCGAGTACTGTGTGCAGTTTTGGATGCCTCAATGTAAGAAGGACATCAGACTATTAGAGTGTGCCCAGAACAGGGTCACCAAGATGGTGAAAGACCTTGAGGGCAAGACTTACGAGGAGTGGCTGAGGTCACTTGGTTTGTTCAGCTTGGAGAAGAGAAGGCTGAGGGGTGAGCTCATTGCGGTCTACAGCCTCCTCAAGGAGGACAGTGGAGGGGAGGTGCTCATCTCATCTCTCTAGTGACCATCGATAGGACATGAGGAAATGGAAGGAAGCTGCCTCAGGAGAAGTTCAGATTGGACATTAGGAAAAGGTTCTTCACTGAGAGGGTGGTCAGTCCATGGAACAGGCTCCTCAGGGGAGCAGTCATGGCACCAAGCCTGTCAGGGTTCAAGGAGCGTCTGCACAACACTCTTAGTCATACAGTTTAGTTTTAGGTAGTCCTGCAAGGAGCAGGGAGTTGGACTTGATGAACTTTATGGGTCCCTTCCATCTTGAGATATTCTATGATTCTGTGATTCTGTGACTGTTATTAGGAAAATTACAGCATATTTTTAGTAAATTTAATTAGAATGCTTTTTCTTATGGGGCACTGCAATGAAAGAAATCTTCACTTTACAGCTTATCTTTATGATATGGGACTGTCACCCTTTTGTTTATAAAGTAGCTTTTTTCATAGGTCAGAGCTTTCTAAAAAGTTATAAATATATTGCTAAGCCTTGACCCTCTTTATTTTTTTCTTTTTTTAAAAAAATATATCACCTGTTTACTTCTGACAGACTACAATAAAGTTTAAGAATTAGATTATATTTTTCTTCCATTTAATGCTAGAGACAATTTTAATCTACTGTTTTCAGCCCATTTAAGATACACAATTAAGTATATTCTAGAAAACACAAGTTTCACTAAACATTGTCATATTTGTTTCAAATACAACACACAAAAATCTTGCAGAGAGAAAATTAGAACAAAAGAGAAATTCTGAAGGACATTTTTTGGTATCTGGAAATACGGTGGACAGTTTTATAACAAAACATACGTGGTATTTTAAAAGCTGACTCATTCCTACATGATATTGAGCAAAACTAACCTGGAATTTATTAGCTTCAATATCCAATTTAACAAAATAAATAATAATTTAAAATTCTGTTCTAGTCTCCAAGCAGCCTAATTATGAAAAAATATTTCTTAAATTTTAATTAAGATTAAGACATGTTTGTAATAACATAATAGTGCAAGAACACACTATGATATTGTTAATAAAAACATTTGCATGAGTATTGAGACTATCTCATATGGACTTTGAGAGAAAATTTGTTTACCTGATTAAAAAGCCAAGAAATATACATGTGTTAATCTATCTCCTGCCCCTTGTGAATGTGCATCTTTAATTTCCTCCTCTTCCTTCTCTGCCTATCATTTTTTAATAAGCACTGGTTGTTGTGTCTTAGCAGAATTCAATAGTGTCTGTGTGCATGAGGCATAAAGTTGAATGTGCTTATTGAATTTGGCGTGTGAGATGGGTTCCAAGGAAGTTTAAGAAATCTAAGTCAGGATTGCCATGGTCCCATCCTCTGGATGGCCTTGAGTTTCTTTTCTCTCTCTTGAACCAGCCTGTGTGCTTATGCTATCACGCTGGTTCAAGGCATTAGTGTAAAACTAATCACCCATTTTGCTGGATTAGTTTTGAAAGGGAACAGCTTCCTGAGTCAGCTCAGGAGCACTGAGACCCTCAGCCCTGCTAAGTCACCAATAAGCTTGAGTGTGGGCAGACGCAGCACGACAGGACACCCTGAACCTTACTAGAGAAATCTTGCACGCTCATGGTCTTGCAAATGCTCACGTGAGGGGGAATGGTCTGTAAAACACACTG
This sequence comes from Aquila chrysaetos chrysaetos, assembly GCF_900496995.4. Classification (NCBI taxonomy): domain Eukaryota; kingdom Metazoa; phylum Chordata; class Aves; order Accipitriformes; family Accipitridae; genus Aquila; species Aquila chrysaetos. Next base: position 9,421,643 of record NC_044012.1, read on the forward strand.
TTAGACTCACAAACCATCAGACTCTTGCTGTAGGGGTCTTAGTCGTTTCACGGACCTGGGACCAAGTTAACACATTTCAGCCTGAGAGATATAGAACTCGAGAAGCTACAACCAGTTTAAATACAAAACAATGATGTGAATATTTCTCAGTTTGCTGAATGACAGATGAACTTTATATTGATTAAGTTTATCTAATCAAGTTTCTGAGTATGATATACTGTGAAGGCAAATTAGTGGAGAATGCCTACCATGAAAATGCTGCCTGGATTTCTCAAGTATTTCTCTTTGCCTTTCATCATCTATTGTATTTCTTTTTCCTTTTTCCTGAGAAAGCATTTTTCTTCTCCATCTTTATTAAAAACCAGAATATTAATGTGCAGTTCAGAAATGTATTGATAGACCTGTGTAATTAATTTCCAGTTTCCTCTATAATGCAGCACTGCATTTTCATTTTGCCTTTCCTTTATCTGAAACATGTTACAAAATATGCAGTATGCATATGCTTTCCACCTATTTCTTTAAATTATAAAAAGTACTCTGGAATTCTTCCAGAAAAAGCATTAAACTTCACAACTGTGTTACAATTGTAATGTCTAACTATACTGAGTTAATCAAATACAGCTACCACTGTAATAAGTAATCACCTTAAGATGAATATTCCACAGTATATATAGAATTAGTACATGAAGTATTAATCCTCTGAATTGAACGTGTGTTTATAGAGTTGTATTTTTTTTTAATATCCATCGTATATATTTCATTTGTATACATGTAAAATGTATGTTTATTAATTTACAAGTTTACTTCAGCTTCAGATATGATCAGTGATGACATAACATACCCTGGAGAGCTAAGATGGGGGAGCAATTCAGGAGGGGTTTCTATGGGAAGATGACAGTGGTATGACAGGTATCCTGTCTATATGCTCTCGAATGGTGGGGTATGAGTATGCAACTAGGCCAAAGCCATTTGGTTATACTATCCTCAGCCATTCCCAGTTTGTTTTCTCTCACAGATGAGTATTCAAATTACTTGACTATCCCTGTACCAACCCAATTTTGCTGCAATGTAGCTGCAAGCGCTGGAAGCTACATACCTTGTGAACTTTAACTGATTCAGTTGCCTGCCTGTGGGAGACAATATTCACAGCAGGAGTTGTTCAATATACCCAGCTTATAGCTAGATGAAACAGACTATTTATGCCCCCTCAAAGATGGACTGCTTTACTCGAGGCTGTATATGCCTAAGCTCTCCTTACATTTTAGATGTGGAAATTGGAACAAATTTTATATTGAACAAATCACACCTACGCTTTTCCATTTTTTTCCCCTCCTATGCAGAACCTCTTGTTTTCCCAAGTTTTTTCTCGGTATTTTTAGTCAACATTGCAGCAGAGTGATTGTTCAGTAAATAACAGTGTTTGTCAGTTTATGCTGCCATTCTTTTATGTGCATACATCCATGAAGATCCCTTCTAGAATATCTCACATTTTCCAAAAGGCATGGTCCGGCAAGGTTGATTGATCAACCCTGATAAACCCATCTCAGTGAGAGTCTAAAATTTTAATACAGTAGTTCATAATGTTCTCAGAATGAAACTAAGAAATAGAAAACAGTGCTCATGGCACAAATCTTCAGCAGGCTTTTCATCTTTTAAAACACCTTTTTCATAGCCTACTACTGCATTCTGCTCAGTTTCCAAGCATTTGGACCCCTACTGAACTAAGTATTCAACCATTTTAGACAGTGCAAAGTTCCATCAACCAGAAATGTCTGACTGCAATGTCTGATTATCTTCTTTCTCAGCCTTAGCTTCCCATAAATCTGTGTAACACAAACTATTTTTAATCCATCCTGAATACAGCTAACAGTTCTTTATCTAAAGTAGAATCTTGTAGCATTTCTTTCAATTTGCTTTTTAATGTTCCCTCTGTGGCAATAGATATTGGGAATAGCCATGAAAACTATATCCAGACTGTAAGAAATAATGTATATTGTCTTCATATATGTGGTGCCCTGCTTCTGTTCGTACTTCGAGGTATGCTGTAGCTCTCATGGGGAACACTAGGATTTGTACATACTCTGTATTACTTTAAATATTCTGCTGCTTTGCAGTCTTGAAGGTTAAGACTTCAGCCTTCCTTCACCTTCTGGATTTTGTTCTTTAAAAGTAGCTGTTGGGCTGAGATCTAGTATGCCAAGTTTCAGCCTGAAACAGACTTTTATGTCTATACTCTATATTTCTGTTTATCTTTCCGGCTCTCTTCTGGTAAAGGTTTCAGCTCTGTTGCCGAGATTTTGGGGACTTACTTATAATGGGAGTTGTTTGCTATGTTTTTAGTTTAGGGAAGATCTTGTAGTAATTCTCATATTTATGAGGAATGTGAAGGATACATGCTGACTGTGCATAAATATTTTGTCTCTAGCTCATTCAGGAGCAACACTTAATTTTTCCAGTATGTTATCATTATCCTCACTCCATTCTGTAACCTTATGGATACATGACAGAAGTCATTACACCAGAATGATTTTGAACCATTGAAACACTGCAGAGTGCTCTTTTTTTTGATTCTTTCTTTTTTCTCCCTCCCCGCCCCCCTTTAGAATTTGCAGACAGACGGTGTCACGACTGCAATTATTAGTAGAGATATTAGTGTTCCAAGCATTGTAGAAATAAGTGTCCAGTCTTCTAGATTATGCTTGACATATAGTCCTGAAATGGTAATTGGACAAATGGTAAATAATATTAAAATTTGGGATTATTTCTCGACAGCAATATATGAAGTTCATGTTCACAGTTGATAGTAAGGTGGTAAGACTCTGTGGTGAACCGGAGCTTTCAGAAGAACTCTTAGTTAACTATATGCAGTGTTTCTGAGCTGATAGGGAAAAGCTCTTTATTAGCTGGTGTCCTAACAAGGGGCAGGTCTTACACTGGGGCTAGTGGGCTTAGTCCCCAACAGAAAATTTTCACCTGATTTGTGAGTTATAAGCCTTGCACACCGTATGGAGATGGTGTACATGCTACCCCAAGCTTGGCATCGTTGCGCACCAGATGAGGAGGTACAAACTGGAAATGGAGCATGCTACGCTTGTGCGGTAGCCTTCAGCTGAAGCGGAGATCTCAAAGACATTGAAGTTGCCACTAGTTTTAACTGCTGGAGGAAGAAATTTTAGATATCTGACCAACTTGCACTGCCTTTCAGGAGAAGTTGTGCAATTAGACATGAAATTATCTCATATATGAATCTTAGTGTCTTGAAAAGGTTTAGCCTGATATCAAATTGTTTCTCACTGTGAAAACTGGTCGATCTGTTCACAACACAGCAGCACAGTAATCTCTGAAGAATTCCGGTGCTGCTCCCATTGAGTTAGAAGGCAAAGCTCTTATGGATGATAGCAGGAGTAGGTACAGACCCACAATCACTGTCTCAAATGAACTTTCATTGGCCTTGGAGAACTATGATCTAACTGATTTCTGTGGCTTCAAAACACCTAGAGAAATGATTGCAGAAAATTGTTTTGCTAATGAATTCACTTTGTGCAGTACTTCTAACTGTTTTCTGTTAATTGAAGTTCATTATCTGATCAAAACCCATGTAGTTTGGGGGTCAAATAATTCTAATTAGCCCATGCAAAGGGAGACTAGGGGAATAATGTCTTTTTATAACTTCGCACTGCACTTGCTAATTTTGAAATGCTAGAGGACTTGATGGTTCATGTGATTGGGAAGGAAAAAAAAAAAGACAGACCATTTCCTTCTGACAGTGCTTAAGATGTGGCTCAAAAAATACTTCTTACTGGTCCAAAAGCTCTTACTGCCATCTGATCGTGGTTGATGGATTATCAGCACAGTAAGGCAACGGTTTCAGTCCTATTCCTCCTAAGTCAGCGTTTATATCACAAAATGTATGGCTGGAGGCACCTGGCACTATTTCTGGTGCCATTTAGGGAGATGGGGAAATGGACTGCAAAGGAATCAAAATAAGCTCTTGTCCCCATCCTCATAGTCTGAAGGATTTGGGCACATTTGACAAAGCCGGCACTACTCTTTTCCATATTACTGTGGTCCATGCATTAAAATTGCAGTTCTGTAGCTCTTTCCATCTAATGAATTCAAGATACTTCAGAGATGTGAACAAACTGTGCCTTGCAGTCTGCCTTGGAGAAAGAATGGATGGTGTTTATCTCTAATTTCAAAAGATAAGGGAAAAAGCAGCACAGTAGTTCAGATTCTCAAAACTGCTGAGTGCCAAACTTTCATTTAATTAATTAAAGTTTGGCAGCTGAATAACACTGACTTGATCATTGCAAAGAAAAGGTTCCTAGCAGATTTTTGAGGTTTTCTTGGGCTTTCTTAATAAGAATCCCTTCCATGTTAGCTCCACAACCATGAAGCTGGTAGTATTTGTAAAAAAAAAGGAAAAATGTAAAATAGCTTTGAACATAGAAAAGTATTTCAGTTCAGAAATAGTGGAAATGGAGAAAATAAGGATAAAGTATAATTCAGAGATAAGAATGCTGCATTCCAATTAGTGCAAGTTTGCAATTAATAAGCCAAGATATTGGAGTAGGAGACATTTTTATGAACAGTATCTGGCATGTTGCATTGCGAACAAATTAGTGTATAAAAATAAATAGGAAGACAGGAAGAGTTTGTCCATTTGATAGGATGTAAAAATTGTTGCTATTTATATAAACATACCATAAAACCCTACACTTGCATTAAGAGTCTTAATTACTCAGAGTATTATCTTTTGATAATTAATTAAAAATTTATCTTCTGGGAAATTTTTTCTGAAGTTGGTCAATGTATTTTTTTATGAAGGTCAGTTGGTCCTATTAGCATTCAGAGCACAATATACCTTTAGTATCTGTAGGTCTGAGCACACTCATCAAGTGTGAGTGCACCTTACACATTGACTTGTCAGACCATAAGAGCTACATTTTTTGTTGCTCTGCATCACCAGATTGATATTATATGTTCAAGACTCTGTATATAGCTCTGAAATATGTAGACATCTTTAATCCAAAAAGTGGGAGACAGACTGGAGGAAAAAAAAAAAAAAGAGTAAAAAGGTGAATGATAATACTGTTGTTTAGCTATCTCATCTTCAAAATATTGGGGAAATATTTTTCTTCACCATCTCTCCTGCACCTTGATGAAGTAAAGAGTGTCTTCTGTCCTTGAAGATTTTGTTTACTGTTAGAAAGGAGCTTTAAGCTTATGATGAGGACTTCTTTATTATTCATTATTCTTTTCTCTTCTGCTCCTTAATATAACCTGCTTTCTTTTGACAAATCTTACATTGTTTGCCATATATTTTTGTGAAATGTCCATTTTGCCATATACTGTGATGTAATGTTAATCCATTAAGTTCAAAATGTCCTGGAAACCGAAGGTGAAAAGGACAGTTTTACCCAAATTAATTCCAGAATGATTATTGGTTATAAATGTTCCTCACTATTTGCTTTATCATTTTATATTCATAAGAAGTTGGTTATTCTTTCTGTTGTTCACGAATAAATATTCATGTTCACAGTTTTGCTAAATGTAACATAGCTTCTAACTGCCCTAAGACAATGTTTTCATAGTCATTCTATTAGCTGTGTAAATCTTCCATATTTAAAACTAATAATACTTATTTACATTACAAATGAGTCACTAATTTGATAATGCTTGATAACAAAAGTTACACTATATGATAATCATGTTTATCTTATGTTAACAAATGTAGAATACCATTAGGAAAATCCAAAGTATGCCTATTAAAATCCTTTCTTCTGTTTCCTGTACTGAATAGGAGTTCCCCCACTGAAAAAGGATCTTTGTGTCATTGTAAAAAAGTTATGGGATTTGTCCTCTTGGTATCTTTGATTTTAATTATTTCAAGTAGTTGTATATAGCATAAGGGCCAAGTTTGAGAATTCTATATACAGACCCTCCATTGAAATCTTTACTATGTATGCATCGTTGTCAACAGTGAATGTTTCATAAACTAAATTCTGTTTACAGCCATGAAGATTCAAACATATAGTTTCTGTTATGCAAGTGTTAACTCACAGGGAGCTCAGTCCTTTTCTTGGTTCTGCATAGATGTAACTAATTTTCTGACATCCTAGACCTGGAACATTCCTGCTGATGAAACATAAATGAAACAAGGACTTGAGTTCTCTCGCTGGCTGCTTCATGAAATCTGCTCCATTCCTTGGAGTGAAAGGCAGTAAAAAATATTGCAGTCACTAAGGTCATTGGGTTTGATTTTGAATGCATTCAGAGAGCAGTTTTATTCAAAATGAATAAATAAGTCACTTTTAACATAGTCACTCTTCAGAAGAGTATGCTATGTTACAGCTTCAGCAATGACTTTCCATGATGTGTTCTGGTCAATCATCAGACTTGAACAAGTCTACTAATACAAATGAGTCTTACTGATTTTAGGGCTTGGACAAGATGCAAAACTGACAAATCCACAAACCACACTGGTTTATGAACCCTCTTACTGGTATAAATATGGAGTAACACAATAAAGGTAATGCTATTTAAACCCAAATTTATACTTAAAAGTAATAAGTTGCAGAGCATGAAATGTCTCAGTGTAATATTCATAGTCTTTTTTCAGACATCATCCTGACTTCTTTGGAGAAAATCCAGTAACTGAGCTGTGGCAAACTCTGAGCATTTTCAGTTCTGTTGATCTCAGCTGATGGGTCCCCTGATCCTGTCCGTGCCTAAGAGGCTTGCAGCATGTCCCAGAGCACACCTGGATCATAGGTAATTGTCTTGTTGCTCCTTGAAACTTTTGGTGATTTCCATGTCCTTTCACTTTTTGTCAGGGTAAAATTTACTTTTCGTTACCTGCATTTTCTAAGCAACAGAAAGCTTCGGGTTCAATCTCTGCCTGATTCAGCTCAGCATAATCTAGAAATAGGATACACCTCCAATCCTCCAATATCAGAGACTTTATTGGCTATTTGCATAGCTCCTTTTCTTTCCTCTTTTATTTCCTTATTGTGCCATGATTAGTCAAATCTTCTTAAGTTTCTGTGAAATCTTGTTCTAAAACATGACTTTTACTGTCCCCTTTTCTTTTTTTCAAGACAATAGGAAACACTTTCAAGTTGAATTAAAAGAAAGATAAAATGAATATTTAGGAAGTGTTCTGGGACTTTTAAAATAAGTTGCATGTATCAAACATTTTAATGTTTTGATGTGTACTCATGTTGTCCACATATATTTTTAATGGCAAGTTGTGTCAAGCTGCATGTGCTTTAATCTCATGTATTTTGGCAGTTCCTTAACTGGAAGACTCTTACTACACAAGGTTGCCACAAGAGCATTTCCTTTCGTTTTCTTCCTCAACTGACAAAGACATAAGGGTCTTTACATTTTTAATGACAAACACGGTTTCTGTATTCAGAAAAAAACCCCCAACTTTCTGAAAAATGAGACAGTGCAGTACACATTTGTACACACCTTCTGTCATAACTAAAGAAAAATTGTACAGACAAGACATCACTGTAGCCCCTTGAAGATTTGCTACCCATCACATAGTTTTGAAAACCTTGTCATAATAAACTTGCATGTACTTGACATTAATGGTTGTTCCTCCATGAGCAGAATATCCTTTTACATGAAAGGGATTATTCCAAAAAGCAAATGAAAAATATATGCTCTGAGAAAGAGGTAAGTGTCAGCTATGAAACTTGCTTTACTTGTTGCCTCCTGTCAAGGGAGTGAACATTGACTGTACAACTCATTTGATTAACAAAAAAAAAAATTTAAAGTATGCAAAAGGAAGGCTGGTTAAGTTCTTTAAGCTAGAAAACATTGTTTTAAATGGTTCTTTCTAACTACAGCTCCCGTGCTTCCCTATATTAATAAGGAAACACACAAATTTAAGCCTGTGGTTGTTAAAGATATTTCAAGTTCTCTTTCATTTTGCAAAGCATAACAGCTTGCCTGGAAAAGAATTGGAATATAGATTATAGCTATGAACACAAACTATTTAATTTAATTTAACATTTATTAAGTGAGAATGCAATGTAAAATGTTTTGTGAATTAATGAAAACTATTCTATCTTCTGAAAATAAATCCTGTCAAAGACCTTCTGTTTCAATATTTATTATGATGACAGGTTTTTCATTCTTTTCCCTTGGAAAATTCTTCGCTATATATTTGTTTCATAATAAAGAAGTAATTTGGAATTTAGATTTGCAGAATGATTCAAGGAAGTAGACCCCTGCATTTCTTTAACTTTTTTTAATGAAAGTGTGAGAAAACAAGCTAAATCATTTTACTCTTTCAAGCCTGCCACTGTGTGTCTACTCTGTTGAAATATTTACTAGCAAGATCTCTCAGTCTCCTTTCCAAAACATTTTTAGCATTTGGAAAAAAAAGCCTACAACCTAGTATAGAATCACGTATGTGACAGTCATAAAGTCTAGTCATGCAGATAAGCATGCAAGTTTCTCCCAAAATGCTTTTTGTGAATGCACTGATGAACAGAGTTATATTTCTGCAGCAAGTTACTTTCTTCACTGCTAAGCCATTCTTGACCTCAAACTTATAGTCTAATTGAATGCACCAAGCTTGAGTGATTTTTGAACCTGCTTCAGTCCCTACTGAATTTGACAAGAATCTGCCCCAGCTGTGGACCCAATAATGACTTTTTCTTTAATTAGTCCCACATTGTAGAGGATACATCTTATCACACTCTACCTTTGCAGCTGGTACCCAGCCTTTCCCTGGGACCATATTAGTTTCTGGTTGTATTGCTGGGAAAAAATGCTATAGCTACTTCCACAGCTATCTGGTTGCCCGATAAAACAAAAGTAGATTAACTTGCTGCTTTGACATTTTAGATGCTTGGTATCTGGAACAGCAGCAATTAGGTAGCAGTTATGGCTACTGCCATAAGCATAGGTAGATGCTGGAACAATTAATTGACTATTATCTCCAAGCTGTTATTCAGAGTGACTTCATTTGCACTTGTAGAAACATAGTGTCTTGTCTCCCAGAACATCCAGAAGCTGCTGGATCCAAAAATCATTTTTCATTGGAATACAAACGTTGTTCAGATGCACGTTTCTTGGCTGTCAAAGAGTACAGAAGGATATTGGCTGTGCCTGACAGGCTTTCTATGCCAGTTCAGAATCTCTACCTACTTACTTGTGCATCTCAAGGGGAATTGACTGCTTCCCCAGAGACAAACACAATATTGTGACCTTGCATCCAAGCTCCAGTTTTTAGAACTTGCTTTTTGCTCCTGGAAACTGGATAAAAATCAAAATTAACAGATTCCTGATTTGCTCAATAGAGGCCAGCATGCATCTGAATGCCAGTAGCTGATCATCCTGTTTTGCTGGAACTTTGTTCATTGTTATTATACACCCTCCTAGCTTCACAGCTCCAGTAGATTGCTTTCCTGTGGCTGCAGGCTGGTCTTCTGATCCTGTCGTGTTGCCTCCTCTACCCACCCCCACTTGCCACTCACTGGCCAAAATATGCGCAGATTGTGTGTTGGTGATGAAGTGTCTTTTCCATAAGTGCCAGTCTGAAATCTCTAAATGGTTGTCTCCCTGCAGAAAGGATACTTGTGGGGCTCTGGTCGTCCACCCACCAATGTGTGACATTAAGGCTGCTCATTCGTTTAGTTAACTTTGTACTCCAGAAACTGATTCCAAAGAAGGTGAGAACTGCCTGCGTGAGATATGTAGTGTGAATGTGAGTACACTACTGTGTCCTTTTGGTTATACAAGGGGGATTGGGCTAGGGGCACAGAGCTTGTATATATTCTATGTGGACTCTAAATGCTTTTGTAGTTCCGACTAGCCTGGCAGCCCACTCCAGTGATGGTCTGCCTAATAATTTGTGGGCTGAAAGGGAGGAGGGAGCAGAGAAGAGCTATTAAAGGAGCCATGATCTGTTTAAGCTGCAGAGGCCTTTCCTGAGGCCTTTGGTTACCTTTCGTTTATCTATTTTCAAGAAAAAGAATACTGAAGAGGTCTAATCATATTTTAACATGTTATTTATGAAACCGAAGACTAAGATATAAGAGAAGCAATGGCATTATTTCAAACTAACTAGACAGCTGCTTGTATTGCTATAACCATTATGAGGTCAAAACCCAAAAAAGCAAGTCTGTTCTCTTCACTCATGCGGCATTAAACACACCAGCACAAATCCTCCAGTTCTAGACACAGCTTTCAGCTTCTGCATCTTGCCTGATTCACTATTTCCCTAGAATGTTTAACTTGATATCATACTCCTGTATGTATTATAAATGTACTTTATCTTGCTTCTCGTCTTGCTATTGGTGTTCAGCAGTTCCTAGTCAGTTGTGATAACCCATATTAATCTGCCTTGACAACTAACTATAGCAGTCATCAAATTTGCCATCTGCCCATCTGGGAATGTCCATGTCAACTCATGGTTCACCTTCAGCTGAGTGTGGTTATTATTATAAATTACTCTTTGTAGTCTAATTTCATTGTTTCATCTCATATCAATCTCAGCTTCACTTCTATATCACCTTTCTCCACAGAGTGACAATATTCCTTGCCTCCATTAAAGTTTCTCCTCTGAATGCTGACTTCATTGGTTTGTAAGTAACTGAAAATAAACTAGCTCCTTTTTTTGGGTCTTCTGAAAACTTAGTAGAAGGATAATCTTGCAGTTTTGGAAGCCAGAAGAGACTGCAGAAAGGAGAACTGTAGATGAGCCACAATATAAAAAAATCTATCTTGTAGTCCTTATCCTCTTATTAGTAGACAGGAAACTACAGTAAAGAGAAAAGCAACATGGCATTAATTGCATCAGAATGTCATTACTAATTTTACAGTGATACAAGTAAATATATCTATCAAAATGTTTGTTTCTATAGCACTGTAATTTATTTTAACACCTTTCTTAAGAAAGAAATTGCATGGGGAATTGCAGAGATATTAGAATACATGGCAGAAGTCTTGCATGTAGGTACAGCAGTACATATACAGGTTTTATCTAATGTAGTGGTATACATCTACTCTTTTTTAAATGTAGTCCTGACAGTTTGTTGAGCTCTGTAAGGAGTCTGATCACAACAACAGACCATTTCCTGAGAAGCTTTTAGATTCACATTCTAGTGAGGACACTGTCAGTTCAGTGTGTTAGTTACGTATATAAAAATCAATACTGTAGACAAGCTATATTTTTCTTTTTTTTCTTTCTTCAAAGACTAGAGTTGAAAAACATAAAGATTGTGGGGGCTTTTTTTCCCCTTCCATTCCTTTTGGAAAAAAACCCTAATGTTTAAATTTTCCAGCTGATGCTTTATACTATGATATTTTATGTTAGGTTGTCTCAGCCATGTCAAATGATATAAAGTTACATGATGTAATTATGTGACTTGCATTGAGTTATCTCAATATGACATACCAGGCAAGCAACCTGCTTTAAAAGACACACTTTCCTGGAAACTGCAGATAATTTTCTGAGAGTGGAAAGCAGTTAGTAGTGGCTGCCCTAGGTAATGACATCAGGCCTGACATTCTTCAGTGTATTTATTATTGATTTGGTGGATGGGTTGATGAACGTTGCTGATAACAGAAAATTATTTAGACTAAAGAAAATCTCACAGAATAACAAGATTTCCCAAAGGATCAAGTCAAACTGGGTGACTGAATAACATGGTTATAACATGATGGTGTTAATATGTTGATAAAATGAAATTTATAACCTTAATACTTTAATGTAGAACGTAAATAATCTCCTCCAACATGGCTTAACTTTTTAATACATCGGTGGGTTCAGAATGCAACAATATTGCTGAGATCTTATTGAATGTGTATCTAAATTTGCCTATGGATCACGCTTCTGTTCCCACTGAAATTGATGAATCATCAATGATGGCTCAAAATTAACAAAAACTGGAAATATTGTAAATCAAAAAAACTTAGGGCATGCTGAGCACCCTCTAGGAAGCTTCTTGATTTTTTTTTTCCAGCTCCAATTGATATGATTTTGCTATGCAGTTCCATGTTACTTGCTTCCATGTATTATCCTCAGAAAGGCTTTATACTCTGCTACCATATCGTCACTATTCTGGAAAAAAAAATTAATGAACTCAGACAAGAGGAACACTAGCAAAAATTAATGAAGATTTGTAACCTACAGTCTGTTAACCATGTTGTCACCTTCAACATCCATTGGAATGCAGAATGATTTCTTCTCTGAGAAATGCTGTCCTCCAAATATGTTCTTCTACATCATCCTGATGAAAAAAGTATCCTCTCCCCATTTTGTTGGTTTGGTGTGTCTAATGTGGATGGGGTTTAGTTTGTTTGCTTGTTTTGTCATAAAGTGCTGACCACAAGATATTTTTTCTATTTGCTCTCGGTAGGAGAATAGAACAGACAAATAAGTGATGGGTTTTAGCACAGCTGTAGTAGCCTCCTTAAAAAATCCTGAACAATAGCAAGAGGAAGACATTGCTCCCATACCATTAAAGAAGAAAGCTTAGACGCTCTGCTTCCTGCCATGCTTCCCAAACAATGGTGGAAAAGAGTACAGAAGGAGCAGCAGAAGGAATATACTCATGATGTAGACTTGGTCCTCCTTTTTTGAAACATGAAATGAAATTGGCCCTACTGTGTAGGGTGTATGTATGGAGACAAATGTTTTCAACACAGATAGCAAAATTACTTAAGAAGTTAAACTAGGATTTCCCTGATCTGTTAAACCAGAACTTTTAAAATAAGTTTTCCCCATGGTTAGTACAAGTGGTTAATCCAGAGGGCTTTATTTTAAAGAAACTTCAAACTAGCCTTCCAACAGTCTTGTACAAACTTCCAAACACTTTTGTACGAAACAGTTTTCCAGATTTTGTGTTTAGTCATTTATGTATCTGCTAGGGACTGTCAGGACTTTGCAAAGCAAGCACATAGATATGGCTTATTCTGTGTTTAGTTCTATCAACATTTTTGTGTTGATCATTAACACAAGTAATTTGCTACACAAGAATGAAGATTTATTATACTTTATTGTCTCTTTGATTTAGAAATAAATCGATCAGAAACGGTGCTATCCATATACTGTTAACAATGAAGATGACATCACTGATGATAATGTATTAAGTAAGTTCAAAATATTGCTTACCATAATCATGTTAAGTTTGCTGTTTGGACTGAAATGAGACAAAATGGAATAAAAAGATGGTTGAATTTCATCTGATCTTATTTTAGTAAAAGGGGGGGAAAATCAATGTAAGGAAGACATAGAAAGGAAATGGAAAGTGTTGAAAGATAAATGAAGGTATTTCATCTAGCAGTGAATATACTATGACAAAAAGAAAAAAGATCCAACGTAGATGAAAAATAAATGGTCAGAAAGAGACATCTATAAGGTGTAAAATAGCTGGACTAAAGCAGAAGTAGAAAGATTAAAGTCAGGTAAGTGTAAAAACACCTGATAAGAAATATAAAGGTGGAGAATAAAAAGAAAAGTGCTGGAGGTTAGGATAAATAAAATATGTTTGAAGTGCCTGAAGGAACAAGATGATGTTGAAGGATACTGTAAGGCACTGTAAAAATAGTTCAGAAGTGCCTTTCATAAGAAACATGTACAGTAAAAATAATACATAAAACCAATATATACTAATAGTTTAAAAATCAAGCCTGGGTTTATAACTGAACATGTGCAAATAGGAAAATTCATATTTTGCTTTGTAAATGTCTAAGTTCTTCCAGCTGCTAAGGTAACTGGTATGAGAACTTTTGAAATAAACTTTTACAATTTTTTAATTCACCCACTCAGCAGAATGACACTCCCAAGAAGAAAGAATTGGAACGCGGCAGGAATGATCGAGGTGATGCAGTCGGGAAGTAATTTTGTTTGCCTTATCATTTGTAATGAGTGATTAGAATCAGATGTAAGAAGAAATAATTGCTGAATCAACTAAGATGTAATCAGGTCCTTATTTGTGGAACAATTTGTAGTGGTTAAAGGGTTGCCACCTTTCATCTGACTGTGTTTTAAAGTTCAACTGCTTTCTTTTGCTCTGAAATGGATTAGAGTTGCTCATACATGCAGCTACCATGTCAGAACCAAGAGACTAGCTTTGCATCTTTAATTGCTTCAGCTTTTTTGTAAGCACATCTGTCTATTATGATGCAGTAGACATAATTAAGACATTAAAATACATGAGGATAGATAGGTAGATCAAAAATACGATAGTCACAAAGGAGTCAGCTTTATACAGAAAGTATTTCAAGTGTTTTCTCTTTTTACTCACCATTTTGAAAATTCCATCCTTTTACTAACATGTTGAAAAGTAGTTGGAAAATTAATCAGCAAAGTGCAATTGTTCATGTTTCTTTTTATTGATTTCAATAATCCAAGGCACAATATAATAGCAAATCATACTTTATAAAATAGCTAGGATAGATACATATTTTTTTTTCCCCAAAGGGAAATGGCTACAACACAAAGGTGCAATCCACTTGGTAGGACTGGATGTGTGATGAAAGAGAGAGAGGACAGAAATTTGAGTAGAATATATGTATGGAGAGAAAGATTTCCAACCCTCAAGTTCCACAGGTTTAAGCAAATCACTTGAAATTTCTGTATACAAGTTTCTTGGAGATCGTTAGCAAACTAAAATACAAATAAGTAGGCTGATTTGCTGGTGATGCTCAATGCTATTGCATTTCAACATCTTAATTCAAGGAGTTCACAGAAACTGGGAGTCCACCAATAGTGCTTAGACTGCAATGCAAGGAAGAGTAGGCACTTTACCTTATAGAAGCATCTTAATAGACTCCCATGATATAATAGATCATAGCATATAATATCACTTATGCTGCATTTGTTGTTGAAATACACCATTTACTGCTTTTTTTTCCACAAAACATTGGTGTAATCCAGGTTGGCAGCATGCTTCCACCTTTTCATGTAACTACCAGTGTGAATTCTTTAGAATAAAAAAGAAAAACTATGAGGGAGGATAATAATCGATAATATTTTGCAGTAATGAGATAATCCCTTTGTATTTTCTACAGGCTGCACATAAAACATGTCAAAAATAACATTTCTGGGGAAAAAGAAGTTAGCATGTGGCAACAGATGAATCTTGTAACATTTTTATTATGAAAAAAATTAAGTTTTTTTTTTTAATTGAAATTATACATAGTTTACAATGTTAAATAATTTTTAATGGTTCAAATAGAATAATACCAGGAAGAGCTGATAAAATGGCTAAGATTCCCCATTTATGATTGTGAATAAGAATATTGTATTAATATAGTTTTTAAGATAGGTGGGGGGTTTGTTTTGTTTGTTTTAAACAAAGTAACATCAGATTTACTGGTGTAGACTGTATGACATTGAATAAGAGGAAATAAATTAAGGGCAGCTTTCATTTAAATGTAGAGACTTAAGGAAGGTTTTGAGCGTCATTGGTTTTGATTTCTCCTGTTATTTCTTATTAATGAAATTTCACTAGCTGGCATGGAATACAACTTTTCCATAGATTGAGCAGGTTCATCCAAGTTCATTTCCTGCCTCTGAAACATTTCAGGATACTACTCTATTTAGATTCCACTAAAATTTATAGCTCAGAATAAGAATACTATTCTATTGAGAGAGATAAGTTTATGTCTTTAAGGGATATAGAAGCATGTCTTCCCAGCAACCTATCCAAAACTTCTCTCACCTATTCTGTCCATGAACGCAAGTTTTAAATTTCACTATCACAGTGGGATGCCTGGAAGCTATATGTACAACTATATGAAATAGCCATTTGCTTTGGTGTTTTTCTTTTCACCTTTCCTTTCTTATTTTCTGCTTCTTAAATCACACTATCGCAGACTGATCCTCTGGCTTCTCCTGTGAGTTTTCCATTACATTGTAGGAGGCAAGTTAATTGGTATAAATTGTGGGTGGAAAATATGAGAAGATTGGATACAGTCCTCTCTTACTCTGCACAGGATTTGCCATGTCACTCAGCAGAGACTACATGTAGTATATTTAGGACATAATAACTAGATTACTTATACCTGTATTCATGCAACAATAAATTTACAGGTGGTGGGAAAGATCTTCACCCAGAGTTTGGTTCACTCCTTTACAGTAATATGGGCTAACTATGAAGTTTGTCTCTGGATTCACCAGGTCCAGGGATTTGGTTTTTGCCCATGTTACCTGTCTCTTCTCTTTTCCTCTACAATACCTAAGACAAGACAGAATCTTTAGTGAGTCAGATCACTGAAAGCACATTTTAATGTCTTTTTAATTAAAAATATTTATTAATACTGAACACAGGTATAACACTCATAATCTGCAAAGCAGTGTAAAGTCATGAACTTACTTCTCTCTACTTCTCCCTGATAATGAGTGAAGATTACTTTGACAAGGGACTTCTGATCTAGGTAGGTTGCTTGAAGTTTAGAGAAGCAGATATATCAGTAACCAGGAACTTTGGTGCTGTCACCATAAACAAAGGAACTTATCCTATTCTTCCCCAAAATAAAGCTGCTGTAATCAAGAACAAACTTCTTCTTTGCATGCTATTACAGCTAATAGTGTTTCTCCCTAAAAGATGTGAATAATTTGTAATGGGTGATTCTTCTGCTTTTTTTTTTTTTGCAAGTGATCCTTGTAGAAGCTGTGGTGATTTTCCCTCACTCTATTCATTAGAGGTGGAGGAGGAAACAAACAAAAAAAACCACTGACTGAGTTGTTGCTTGAGAAAAGCCTGATTCCTACCTCAGCATTTGTACATCTTGAACCACTGCTGGTGCTACCTGGAAATGTTTTCAAACTATGAGGACAGACATTGGTTATTCATGTTCCTCGGTGACAAATTTTTAGGGTTTTTCCATGTTTTGGTCAAGAAGAATTGATCTTTGACTTCAGTGGATTTGGGAGCCAGACCTTCCACAAACTCCAATTGCAAAGATCAAGGAATTAATGGACAGAGGAAAAACAACCTCTATTTGCTCTGAGTCTATCCTAACTGAAATAGGCTTGCTGGCAGTTTCAGTTAAACTGCATCTGCCTATGCCACATCTGTTCAGTGAAAGAAAGCAGAGTTTAGCCATCTCACTTGGGCATGCTTCATTAACAGAAGAGTCAAAACCTTGTTTACATAAAAATTGGTATGAAATATGATACTGGATTCAGTGGGTCTAAGAATTTTTATATAACTTGCAGAGGGTCTGAATGAGGTCTTAAATTCAAGCTCGGGGCGGGGGGGAAATGACTTTATGCTATAATTAAGATCATAATAAAAGCTAGGCACATTGTTCTGGTATGCACAGTTGCTTGATACACTAGTAGCTTGTTTTGCTTTGAAATCAAATTAATTGTCCTGTGCTATCCCTGTTATGTGATCACTAGATAAGTCAGTTTTTGATTACCACTCTGAAGGTAATTAAAAGATAATCACTGTGTCACAAACACAGATACCCAATCCAGCCAAGTAAGAAGCATAAGAACACACTGAATGGTATCTTTATCCTCTTCTATTAACAACTTCCAGAGTCTTGCCCTCACCCCAAATTATATCCTAAACCCCATAAATTCTTTTGGGCTCCTTAAAGCAATGAAATTGGGTGTGCGGTGTAGCAAACTAGTAAGTTTCCAGTTCTCTGCAGCTATGAGCTTCCATATTTCTTATGTAAGTGTCATAATGTAGCTGAAATATTTTGAAGCTAATGAATCAGTGTATGTGTCAAAATGCCTACTCTGGAGAGTGTTAACGAAGTGCAAAGGACAAGACAAAAAAAAAGTAAACAGCCCAATAATTCTTTGTCTTTTCTATCCTGCAGGTGGGCTGAGGGCTCCTCAAAGTGGGTGAGGACTTTCCTTCCTTAAGTAGCATTGCAGAAGTACATAGTGTACAGCAAATAAATGCATCTAACAGACACTTCCAGCTAACAACAGTTAGGCCATTGAAAAGACATAGCTAAAGCTCTCTGTGCATCCATATAAGCTCATTTTACTATAGTGGCATTTTTCCCAATTGCCTGATTAGGTCATTGTTTAATCCACTCTGCAGTATTTTACTGTAACTCAAGCTATAAAATCTTTTGGGAACGGGCAGTTGTTTGAGCATATGCTGTCCATTGAAGCTCCTTTACAGGCCACTGAAATACAAACACCAATATGCCCAGATTATTCTCACATGCTGAGCTTAATTTGGTGATCTGAAAGAAACAAGGGAATTACTATATAAAATACAACTATATAAATCATTAATAACCATATAGTGTAGGGAATTGTCTTAAATTTACTGGGAAACCATAAGTGAATACTTTTTTTTTTTTTTCTTTTATATGAAGGAGGACACTGTGTCTCTAAGAGAGTTAAAGAGCAAGAGATAAATAATCATGGAGCATCAAGTAAAGAGGGAAATAGGAATGTTGCTGACATAAGAAATTACTAATTCCACCTCAGCCTGAAATGATCATTCATTCTACATTGTTAAACACTGAAATTTTTAGGGACAAACAGTAAATCCTTCAAAAAGAGCTATCTAAATATATCTGAAGGTTGGGAAGTAACAAACAATCACCAGGTGCCTGAATTTCCCTGGTGAACTGAGTTTATTGAATTTATTCATGTTGTAATATTGATAGTGTAACATCCTAGCTATCTTTGTATGCTTGCAAATATGCAGCGGATCACAAAGCTTATTGTGTTTGCAAGAGTAACTTGAGAAATATGACATGCTTTAACTTAACTCTTGATACTGAAGATTTAATGAAGGAACTGTATTCCTTTTTTCCTACTGGACCACTGTTTGCGCTGCTGATGTCACCTGCTGTGTGTATTCTTTCTGTTCCTGTACCTCATTAAACAGAGAGAAAATCCCCATGTGATTTTAATACATATTTGAAATACTTTAAAAACTTTTGGGTTTACATGTAAAATGCTGCCCATCTAACTTTGTTATGTTAGTCTTCATGGCCAATGCAAATTTTAGGAAATGTTTTCCTATCTGCTTCCAGTGACTTCCTATTACGTCCTGAAAACAGTTAGGATAGTCCATCACCCACCACCTCAATAAAAGTAATAGAATATTTCAATTGCTTGATAATAAATTTACCTTGGCCAATGGCCAAGTAGCTTACAAAAATGTTCTAGAGAAACTAGAAACTCTACTTTCCAATGAGCTACATGCATTTGGACCCCATTACATCTGCAGAAGTACTAGGACCTAATGTCAGTGATGTTTCTGTTCCACATGAAAGGAATGCTGTTACAGGTATAATATGCTCCATGAAAATTTTTAATCCAGAATAAGATTTTTCCTGTCTGGTTTATTCCCAAATAAGTCTTTCAGCACACACAATTATACCAGGGCAACTTTTCAAAAATGGATTAAAATACATATCTGAAATGCTCCTGCCAAATTCAAGGTACTCCTTGTTATTGCCCCACTGACCAATCCCATTAAGCAAAAGATAAAAGCTTTCATATTGGATCTGACATTCGCTGTTTCTGATTACAGAAATGCTAGCCCCTAAGTGGGAGTCAAGAGGCAGTGCTGTGTTTTTCTGGCACTGAACTATAACATGGAGTGTTAACCAGCTTGCGACCCACACAACAGATGTGATCACCAGCTATGCTGATGGAAGCTGTGTGATCTAGAAAAAGTCACAAGCAACTCTTTGATTTCATTTGAAATATCACAACCTGGCAGAGCTGCTTTGCTAATTAGTGGTCCATAACTTTGTTGTTCTGGCAGGTTCACAAGGTGCCAGCGCTGGAGAATTCACTCTAGGAAAGACCTTCATTGGAAAAATTGAATTTGGAAACAGGCTATTATGACTAAATAATAGGTAAACATGTGTTCCTACTTATTCAAATGTATTATTGTGGAATCTGGGCTTAATTCATTCACATTGGAAAATTGATAAATGGTATTTCAGCTACCTTTGTATGCCTGTGACTTTGAGAGTGTAAAATTTTGTCTTTTATGAACTCTAGATGCAGATGAATGTCGTAATTTTTCATGTTATTTCAATGGAACTAAGATTTATACCTCAATAACTTTGCAACATTGGGATATTTAATTAAACAGAACTGTTCTGGAATTGCATGCATTGTCTATAAAAGATGAACGTAAACTAATTCCAGAGAGCTACTGGCTCAATGGATGCATTTTCATGTACAAGGAGTACATAAAAGGATCACAGCTTTGCCCACAATGAATATTATACTAGTTGAGTCTTAGGAGATGCTTGACCCAGACTCCCACAGCTAAAGGGATTAAATTTCTGTCAATTTTTTTTTGTACTTACATGGTAGCATGAAGGAGAGTTCTTTTCAAGTGCTGTAGCTAGCCATAGTTTCCTGGCTCTGAACCTAACTTTGCATCCAGCCGACATAGTGCTCCAAGGCACTTTTTAAAGTATTTGCATAAGGAACAGCAACATGGAACACTGTGTACCTGGTCAGCACTGAAGTCAGGGAGAGATGCTACAGTTCCTTTAGTCTCCCCAGAAAATAAAGAAACTCATTATCTTCTGCATGTATGAGTATTTTTCTAGGATTACTGAACACAGGGAGGACACTGAGAGTGCTCTTTCTTCCTCTCTGTCTTGCTCTCCCCTTTTTCTGCATCTTTCAGCCTTTTGTATTAGAAGTAGTAGATTCGCTCTGATGTTCTGGGGTGTTTGCAGATTTTGAGATGTGAGAGAAAAACAGTGACTGTTCTTGAGGATATTTGTAGACTAGCAGTTTTTACATAATTCTGTTGATAGTTGAGTAGCAGGCTTAATGACTCTGTGCATTGTCATGATCCCTTAGACCCATTTGCTAGAGGCCATTATTTCCTCTCCTTCCTTTTTCCCCATCCAAGGCTGCCAAACTTGCTTTTTTCATTGCAAGAACATTTCTAAATTTTCTGTTATGTCCCTTTCCAGAGCAGCTGGCCTACAGCCAGCATACCATTTTCTACCTCATGCCTGTTAACTTCAGTAACCAGCTAAAGTTTGTGTAGAGATAATCTGTCTTTTGTCAGTCCTGTTTTCTGTGCAGCTTGCAGTAAAGGAAAAAGGAAATTTCCAAGGCAATGTAAACTGAAGGAAGATTACAACCACATATCATTATAGTTTCCTTACTTCTATCTTCTTTATGTACCAATCCATTAGTTACTAATATCCTTCTCAATACATTGAAAGATGGGAAAACAGTGAATTGTGCAGCTAACAATGCTGCAGGTACGTTATTGGCAGCAGTGCAAAGCTTGATCTTTGTCAATACAGCAGTAACGCAATAACCATCCTGATTTTGACACAAAATTTTGTCTTGTAAAATTCCACAAGTCCTAAATTCTGGATTTGATTTTAAGTCCTTCCTACAGTCACAGGGACAGACTCTCCTTGCAGCTTCAAAATTACAAAAGGACTAACGATGCAGTAAACAACCTTGGTTCTTACTCTTACTCTCACTCTCTCTTTCTCTCTCTCTTTGTACAACCTTTTAATGACTGTCATTGCTTTAGCTTCAAGAGGTTGTGTGATCTAATTAGGGCAAATTGAATAAGACTGCTTTTATGCTAAAGCGTGAGAAAGTTAATTGAAATCAATCCATGTTCAGTGAAAATGCTGGAGACATCACTGATAATTTAAAGCAATTAAAAGATGTTGTCCTGAAGCAAGGCAGAAACATTAAGTCTAAGAGCCTGTTAAAGAAAACTACCTAAAATATTTAAATGATATTATTCAGCTAAGATGGAC
The DNA here is from genome assembly GCF_900496995.4 of Aquila chrysaetos chrysaetos. Lineage (NCBI taxonomy): Eukaryota > Metazoa > Chordata > Aves > Accipitriformes > Accipitridae > Aquila > Aquila chrysaetos. The sequence continues at coordinate 9,443,369 of NC_044012.1, forward strand.
TAGGGATAGCTGAAGCAATTAGAAATCGTAAAGCATAAAATCAGTCATATGTAATCTTCTTCGAGCTATCTCAAGCCATTTGTTTTTTTGTGAAGTAATAGATCTTTTTAAAAATCCCATTTGTGACATTTTGTGAACAAAGGTGTACTAATGTTATGAGACAGTACACTTGCAAATCTCCAGTTCTCATTTACGGGCCATTGTGCTTTAAGAAAATTTAAATTTAAATGCATTTTCCAGGTACATTTTAAATTACTTGTTCATAGGATGCAAAACATTGCATTTGGTAGATGTGAACGTTAAAATCTAGTCTTTTGGCTTTATCAAATTCCTAAACAAAGCAGTGTAAAGAAGATGATGGTTTTCCTTTCTGAAGTCCCCGTATTCATCACAGTGTACCTGTGCAACTTGCTGAGGGGATGAGAATTCAGAGCTTCACAGATCTGCAGCATCCTCATTTAGAAGTTTCTTCTAGTACAAGAAATAATATATAAGGTAAAGAATAGAATCCAAAAACATTTGAGATATTAACTGCAAAACGTCATCTTGTTGGTGCCTATATTTAGCCTCGGGAACAGACATGATGGACCTGATTGTATTACCTCCCAACTCTAGCAGGACTTGTGCTGTTCATTGAGAAAGTTTCACTGCAATGACACATACTAGTAATACAGTACAGACATGAAATTGTATGAAAGATTAATTCTATAAAATATACCATAGGCACAGACTGAAGACAGCTAAAATTAATCTGCCAAATACTAGTAATTATCTTTTATGGTCTGTCACAGCTTGTACTTGCAGATTTGTATAAATCTTCGTCTTGGCAGTTTCTTTCTTAGCCATAGCTAAACATAAGGAGGTTTAAAAGGACTGATTCTGAGTCAACAGCACAATGGATGTGTCTTGCCAAGGGTTCTTAAAACAAGCATTTAAGATCATTTTGACTTGTTACGTGTGTCTTCCGCTCCCAGTCCCTGATTATCCATTCCTGGTTCAGTTTTCGGTCCTGGTTCCCGAGTGTGGTTTGTAGCATGTCCAATGGTCGTGATCACCTACACGGCCCCAAAGGGCGGTGTAGGAATGCATTGCGGTTTCCCTCCCTTGAAGGGCATGGTGCGTACCTAGCTTTCATCCAAGCATGCAGATTAGGTATGGCCAATACGTGGCAGAGGCAAGGGTGGGTGCTGAAAAGTGTGCGTCCCTCGTAGTGCACCTATAGGCAATATGGAAAGACCCCACACGTTCATGTGTTTAGAGCCCTCAGAACAGGAAGGGAACATAACATTTGAAAGAGTTTACACTTTCTCTAAGAAATACAGCCTTGGGGTATATATCAGATAATTTCTATTAAATGTGTCAGCTCTGTTTGCATTTGAGAGGTGTTCCTTCTCTTTATGTAAACTAGTGCCCTGCTGCGATAAAGAAGGCTTTCACTCTGCTCTTATTAGAGTGAATGGTATTGCTAATGTTGATAACATTGGTATTTTTCTTTTTTCCTTCACAGTCTTTACCTTGTAGTCTTGTTAAAGGTGAGAAGCTTGGGTTGAAGTGTTTTTCTGCTTTTTTTCCCCCCTTTTTAAACTTTTTTTAAGAGAGAGTATACTCCCATTCTTATGACTGCAGAAAAAAAAAAAAAAACATTAGACACCTCAAGACTGTAAAACCAGAGCACAATTTATTATTTTTGAACCAATTTCATGATTTTTCTTGTGTTTTCCTGCTTGAATTGTAAATGCTTTGACTGTGCGATACTGAAAGATACCTTTCATTACTTTGTTTATCTGCATTCAACTGGAGGTGGAAGGAATAATGTCCTTGGTCAAAAGTTGGAAGCAAGTTATTTTCTTTAATATCATTTGTTGATCTTCCATGATCTGTGAGCTGCATTACCACAGAAAATTGTGCCAACCTTTTGGTCACTCTTTATTGATCTTAAATGCTGAAGTTTCTGTGTTTGTTTTCAGACCAAAAAAAACCAATATTCTCCTTCCTAGTATGAATATTGTGTTATCTCAGAGGATATGTCTGCTATTGGTCTGTACTATTGTGGTGCCTACAGGTTCTAACTGTGATTAACATTTCATGTGCAAAAAGTGATGATCAGAGACAAAAAGTATTTGCTGAACAGGGTAGAGAGATGGTAGAAGTAAATAAATATTTTACCCCAGGAAATGTAGTGATTTGTTTGGGTCATTCAGGAATTATGAATAATGTCAGGAGATGAGACTGGAAAGCATCTGGTATTTAGTGCCTTAATCATAAAACCTTTCTTCCTCTCAAAATATTTCTGAGAAAAAAGCCCGGAAAGCCGAAGAACCAACTCTACCCACAAAAAATTCTCAGGACTTCTGTGCACATAGCATCTTTTAAAATTCCTGTATTTTTAAATGTGCGTCTTCTAGTAGTTCCAGAAACAAATAAATAAAAAAAAATATTCTGTTTCTAGACCTAACCTGAATGTGGAAACTTAAACTAAACTAGCATTCTACAAGAGGCTTAGCTCACTTCTCTGGACGGAGTACCCTTTATGAATTTTGAACAGCATTCAGTTAAGTCTCAATATAGCTGAACTGTTTTTTCCCTGTCACCTCCTGTTAGTTATATATATCACCTTTAACAAGTTTAGTTTTTTATGCACTTTCATATTATACTACAAACTCACTATGAAAATGCCATGTCTTATTTCCTCTGCAAGATGTTTAATCAAAAATGACCCACAATTTCAAGCATGAATGCCTAACATCTCATTATTAACCACTACCTGGGACATTTTATAGTGTTCTAACCTCAGCTGGGATGTGGTGACAGAATTCAGGAGGCCACCAGTATTTTACAGTTTAGGTAATCTTCTAACTATTCGTATTATTTGGTATGAAGCAGTGTGAGGAAAGATACCCTGGTCTAGATAGTTACTGTAGAGGCACAGCCTTACCATACTATAAGATTCAAGTAAAGCACCTTGGTTATTTTTGTTTCTTTACATTTCCCTGGGCAGTACCTCTTGTTTGATTGGACAAGTTTATATTTTTACATATTGTGAGTAGATTTTTGTATCAGCGGTGAAATTCTTGATCTATATGACCTTGGTCTAATTTGAAACCTCAAGAAATCAAGTAAGAACCAGCCCAAAAAAAGGACTTTTGAGTTAATTCACTTTCCCTGCTTCTTGACTTCTCAGTTTCACTACAAGGACACTTTCCAGTTAGTTCATGAATTTTTCAGATGTCTTTCATCACTGACCTTTCACTTCAATTTGAAGAGAATAGCAAGGTCTGGGCAAAATGGCGTTGTTACTATTGCCTTTTAATTTGTCTCGTTTCAGCCAAACACAAATATCCAGCCTTTGTAATTGCATATATCTAGCAAATCTTACTAGTCTGGGAAAAACAACTCTCCCCATTTTAATCTTTAAAAATGTGGTGTTTCTTTGTGAAATAAAGCTTGAAAAATGGGTTGGGAAAAATGATGGCTAGAGCTGAAGGTTATTTTTTCCCATAGACTAATTTCCTCAAAGTCATTCAGGGATTGTTTTCCTTTTTGAAAGACTATGCGTTTGAGATCCATTCATTTTTTTGGAAGAATGCAGATAATAACTGGGTGCTATCCAGCTAGCGATGATACTCAGGATATGAGACTGGAATTTTCTTAGTGTGCCTATAGCTTGGACTCAAAACCAGAAGTCTTACAGGACAACCTATTGGTGTGAATGTCTGTGAGAGTAAGGGCTTGGACTTGTTAAAGTACTTTTCCAGCTCAGCAATAGTGGTGGCATTTCGGAGGGTTTTTCCAGGCATAGTTAGGCATGAAGTGCACCTGGCCTAGGTGCTTCGTTCATAATAAAAACAGAGATGATGCTTCCGCTTAATGGTAGCATGAGCTGAACTGATAAAATGGCAGAAAAGTGTGATGAGTTTGCTTGTACTTTTCTGCTGGATGAGGGAATGAGGAATAAAGCAAAAAATGCGTGTCTGTTCCTGCGAGCTGCAAATTTTTACCCTGTTCTCTAGTACTTTGTAATACTGCTGCTAATTAACTGAGGCTTCAGTATACATCATAGTGCTATGGCAATAATCGTGTTCATTTAAAAGTCATATTAAATTATTTTGGACTTAGCTCCATAATGGCTAACACCAACAACACTATTTCAAGAGAGTGATATTGTTTAAAAATTTTAATGCATTTCTATTCTGATAAGGAAGCATTTGTGTCTATATAGTGAACAGTTTGCTTTTATGAAGGTCTTTTTTTTTTTTTTGATAGATCCCCTCTTTTTCTGCATTTGCAGAAAAAATGCAGTTAGCTCTTTTAAACTCTGAGTTGTCATTTATATGTTGCAAAGTGGGATAGTTTGGTAATATACACCCAGAAGCCTGTAATGCATAAACTGAAAAAAAAAAAGAAAGAAGAAAAGAAAATGGAATCTGATTGGCTATTGGTTACGATGCACTTACAACATTTTGTTGCTACATTTAACATATCCATATAGCTTTGACATGCAAAGTAAAGGTGCTTGGCTGAAATTCTTCTGAATCAGCTAAAATTCACTCGATATTTTAATCTGTTCTGGGTATTCAGATCTGCCCCATTGCTCTAAATGAACAACAGAAAAATCCCACTGCTGACGTCAGAATCTCCTTTTTGTTTATCTTCTTTTTGCTCCTTTCACAATATTTTATGTGCATTTTGAGCATTTTGCAATGCTTGCTGCATTTGAAATGGGGCAGAGTTTCTCTTTCACTCATTGTCAATCAAGTATACATCACCTCATTATTTTATCCCTGCTTAGTATGTCTTTTGAATCTTCTGGGTCATACGATTAAAATAATACTGAAATAAACGTTGCTGCACACAGCCCGTGGGATTAAAAACAACTCTACAGCCATCAACACAAATCCTGAGAGAACAACCTTCCTACTTGGTGACCCAGCTAGGATCTGTCCTGGGAGCATGCCTCAGGGAATTCTGAGGTCAGCTTTCTCTTAGGACTATATGTAGAAAATTACTTGTCTAGATACAGGTTGAGGAAAATATTAAGCAGGTTGTCCTTACCCATTGTAATCTCATGTCCTCAACTTTCAGAAGCCAAATCTCTAATTCTGTTACACCATATACTGAATATTTTTTCCTGTTGAGAAGCAAATAATTTTTTTGCTTCATAAATGTAGTGATTTGAGAGTTGTTATGAGTTTTGATCACTGTTTAGAGGAAAATGTACCTTATAAGTATTTTCAGATTGGACATGAGTTTGAGTTTTGAGTCTGGATTTGATGCTGAATTTGCACTTTTCTCAAAGATGGGAGTCCTAGAAATTGGGGAAGATATGGACTGCTCTTCAATATACAGGCAGAGCATCAGAGAACTGTTAAGATTCACTTTTCATACATGTTTTTTGGAATTTAGAACAGTATAACAGTATTTTTCTTCCAAAGTGTATGATGTGAGGAGAGGAAAAAAAAATACCTAGGCATGTGTATTTTTTTTTTAACTTTTAAGTGGAATCATGGAAGTTTGAAAGTTTCTAAGCCACTTAACCTAAATGTTATATTATTTTTTGAAATTACTAATAAGAAGAAAAAGCATGTTTGCTGACTACCTAATCTTTTTCAGTTGCATCTTGCTTTACTTTAAATATTGCTTCTGTTTTGCACTATACTGTTTGCTCGCCTAGTGAATTTTCATGGAATTTCTATCTTTCACCACCTAATTTTTGCCTATTAGGTTTAAACAAGATAAAACTATTCTCTGTGTAAGTCTTTTGGGGAAAAGCTACATGAAAGTAGTAATGGCAATTATTGTAAATGCTGAACACAGCATTTCTAAGTACTTGCTGCAAAAATGACATATAAAGTATTTCATGATAATGTTAATCACATAGGTTTAAGTTGTTTACCTTTTTGCTTATCAAAGCTCTTTCCATGAAGACAAAGCCACACAGACCTGAAAAAAATAACTGGAATCATTGCACTTAAAAAGTTGCTTGAGTTCTGTTGTATCAAAGACTACAAAGACACTTATCTGTTTAAATAAAATGACATGATGGTGTTTGATGGTAGGAGATCACATATGGGAGAAAAATAATTTGAAACATTGCTTTACACTGATTTTAAAATTTAGTCTTTTTTCACTTGACATAAATTCTAGTTGACTTAAATGTGCTGCTTTGCACACCAGGCTGTGCATAGCATTCAGAAGCATAATTGATTGATGATGCATATGCAGCTTTGGCATATCATTATGCATAGTCATTCAGTCCCTCTTGGACTGACACAATAATGACAATTTTATATATACAATTAGCTTGCTCTCTTCTGCTGGGATCAAAGTGTTCTAGTGATACTGAGCATTTTGATTTGTTTATATATTATGAAGTGGCTCTTTTTCAGTTGATGGTCACCTGTTGCCAGTAGTTTAGTAGTGGAGTGTAACCTGTTCTTTGTTTAGAGTTGTCTTTCCACAGTGTCACAGTAATCACGCAGAAATGAAAATGAAGCATGCTCTGATTTCTCCTGGAACTTATTAATGAACAAAATGATTGTTTGTGTGTTCTTGTGGAATCTTTAAGTAACTTATGCATTTAAATCTGTTACACACTGGTCAAACTATCAAAGCCTGAAAGGCAGGCAGCTCCTTTAATGTGAAAAGTTCAAGCAGCTTATTCTTGCTTTCTAAAGGAGAAAAATCTCAAGTCACTCTTCTCCGGATTAGCAAAAGGCCTTTTGCTCTCAGTTTGTATTGCTTTAGAGTTCATTCCTAACAAGCTTTTGTCCTTGCAGTGTATAGCTACTAGCTGTCAGAAACCATTTCTGTAGCTTGTGAATTTAATCAATTCAGTGTGTCTGCTGAAAGTAATAAAACATCATTGAAATTCTGTTTTAAGGAAGTTAATGCGCTAACTGCTTCCCATGTAACTGCAGACAGCTAAACTGTAAGATATGGACCCTATATTGTAAAGCTTTAAAAAAAAATTGCACTGATATCCTTGGTTGCACTTTAACTTATAGATTAATAGACCTTTACATCCGAAACCAGCTCATCACCTTGCATTAAATGAAACAAGGCTATTTTGGACAGTTTTTAACAGAGGGTCAAGATAACCTTAAAGGTAGATAAATTCAGGCTGGAACAGAAGAAAATTTCAAAACTTATATTCATGGAGGGCCCAAGGTCTCTGTCGCTAGGATTTCCTGTTCTACTATCCTATTCACCTCTTGGGCAGCAAAGATCCTGTACAGGTATCCTGTAGCAGTTCTGGACTATGTAATCTGCATTTTTAAGTTTGCGTGTGCTGTAAACCTGAACCTTGCCATAGGCAACCTGGAGGACTGTCTCAGCTGGTAGATCACTGATCTTGAAAAAACTTGCAGAAAAATCTGCACTGTTTCCTTATTGCATATTTTCTTTTCTTTTTTTGTTGTTGCTTTGCGTTTATTAGTTGCATTGTACAGCTCACGTCATGACATATATTAGCAAATGTAGTGACCTAATTTGTTTGTGAGCTGGTAAATAAGAGTCATTTTACTAAACAGCCTTAATTGTGCAGGCTGGAAGTGCCAAAAGGAGAGTTCTGGTAAACTCTAAGGCAAGAGGAAATTTTGAATTACTTTACGCTCATGCCGAAGGTGGGAGAATATCTCAAAAAGGTAATGATTGTTAACAAGCATTTGATTCTGAAAACCAGAGATGAAACAAATGGGTAAATTCTGGGAGGAAGTACTCACCAAGCAGCAATAACGTAACCAGAACGCTTGCAGGAAATATTTATGGTGGTTCTCCAGCAACTGGTTGAAAAAACTCTGGACTGTTACAAGTATTTAGTTAAGGAAGTGTGAAAATAAATCATTGAGGCAGCGTCCAGCAAAATATACTGACCTTCACACCAGTACACACATTGCAAATAACTACAGTAACAGCAAGAAGAGAAGAAGTAGAGGCTAAAATACAAAAGGAATGCAAATGTGAGCACTTGAAAGCCATCCACTACAAAGTGCAAGTGACAATCAATAACTTCTTAACTAGGCAAGGGAGAGAAAATAACTGCACATGGTGTGTTGTCAGAGGCTAGGGGACCTAAGGCACTTTCAGAAAGTGAGAACAGTTGCAGTTGCAGTGTAGTAAAGATTTGCTAATAATGAGGCAGGGCATTTAAAACCTCTGTGAGATGAATTTCTGAAAGAGCACAGAGAATAAGAAACATGGGAGATGGAACTAAGAGATCAGATTCCATCTGCCTTCATCTCTGACTACCTGGAGTGCAAGGTCAGAATAAGGGGCAGAACCCCTTAGTCTAATTTCAAATCTCTTCGACAAGCTCCTTAAGAGTAGTACCCAGAATGGGGAAAAAAAAAAAAAACCAAACCACATGAAGAGTAGGCCAAAAAGGAGTGCTAAGAAACTACACTTACCACAGCCAGGTTTCTCACTTGTTGATGGTTTTTAGGGTTTTTTCCTCTGCTTTTTTCTCTGCTCTTTTCTCAGGAGTTCTCAGCCTGAAGCCTTTCACTAAAACATTTAGAAAATAACATAAAACAAGTAAACAGAAAAAACTGTTTTATTTTTTTTTTGCTACACACAAATACTGGGTTTAAAGTAAGTCTGGTTATAATAACTTCTGAGTGTATTGCCTATAACTTAGCCAATTGTCTTGATCTTTTGTCCTCATCTATGATGTACACGATATAGTAATTTCAAATAAGATAGTTGTATGTTTGCAACACTTTTAGCTCTAAGGTACATTATACTACACATTGCTTTTTTTCCAACTTTACATTTGGCTTACCTACACATTCAGAGAGACCTGAAAATGTGCAAAAATTTTAAGATACTTCATTTACCTTTATGTTGTGATCATTCATTCTGAAACATCCATGTTACTAATAGCTAGGAGAGTTCCAGCTGAATTCCTCATGAACTCTTCTTGACCTACCGTATAGTGTGTCAGCTTTTCCCTGTGGCTGACATTATGCATGGGTGGATTAGTATCCCCCCCCACTGTAATGTTGTCTTTGCTCTCTAGTAGAATGGTGACATAATCATTCACTTTGCTTTTTGACTTGGGCAGTTTGTGTGCGTGTGTGCGCTTTTGTACCTGTTGCGCAGAAAATGCTGCAGCTTTAAGCTATGCTTTTGTTTCTTTCAGAAGTCTCTCAGTAGATAAAGTAGTCAGTTCTGAAGACTGAGGAATAAATTAGGAATCCCCCTCAGACTGTAATATAGCCTAATTAAACCAACTAAACATCACTTAATTAGACTCATATCTGGAAAGAAGGTAAGGGAGATAGTGATATAAGTGAATTCATTCCATTCAGACTGCAGTATAGTTGCTGTAAGTTTGAGAATTCTGAAAGGTCATGTTTTCCAGTCTCTGGAAACTTTTAAAGAGGCCTGGATGTGGGAAGCCTAAAAATCAAATGTACTGAGATAGTGAGTAGTTTTGGAAGACTCTGGCAGTTATTCTCCCATCCTAATCTTTAGACTCTGCAGAATCTTTCTCTTTGCTGTCCGAGCCATTGTTTACAGGAGTCATTACTGCCAAACACTTTCTAATGTAGCTAACTGGACAGCTCCAAATGATTTATGTGAAGGTTTCATGGCAAGTGTTGGGAAAGAGCCAAACTTCACAAAAGAGCTGAGGACCCACCAATTTTTGTTTAGGCTTCTGAATAAATGACCAGATTTTGAAGAGGGCACAGTGCCAACTTTCCTCTGTGCCAGCTTCTCTTTAATTCTTCTCAGATAGAACTATTGGTTCCAGAGAGCTTTCATATATTTTGGATAGGTACAGAAATGGCAATGTACATTTTTTAAAATCTTGTTCTAAGAAAAAGGAAGACAGAACCACAGTGGAGGTTATGACATCAAGAAGAAGAAAACTGGAAGCCGAAAATATTCTAGAAGAAATATCTGACAGATAGTGGAGTCTTTAAGCATTGTAAATTTGCAGATTTTTATCTCTTAATTCTATCCAAGTGCCAGGTCACTACTAACATTAAACAAAAATATTGCCCAGAAATTCTTAAAATTTTATCTCTAATCTACCTTCAATTCAACAGAGTGAGGAGCTGAATGTAGAGCATTTCAATCTATATATGGCTACAAAATACCAAGAATTTTGAAAGCAGTAATGAAATGCCCAACAAATTAAATGCTTTTGAGGAATTATTATAGTTAGTTATTTTATTGGGTTTGAATAGCTAAGCAAGTTGTTATCTTCTGCTTTTGCACAAGTTGGAACTGTGTTCATAAGTGGTTTGTGAGAAGCGATGTGGTGTTGTGGGGAGTAATACACAATGCTGCTGTTTACTTTTTATTTAGGTTTGATACTAAACCTCCAAGGATAGCAAAGTCTTTTTAACTTTCAGTAATACTTCTTTATTTTAACTCCAAACAGGCTTTTCCCTGTGAAAACAGTTACTCTAGCAAGGGGTTTACGTAGGTTTCATTCTGCTGCAGAGTATAGCCGCAGAGAAAACATTATCTGCATTCCAAGAAACACATATTCCTTTGCCCTTCTTAAAGAAAAGTTTGGAGAAACCAAGCTAGCCACAGAATTAAGGAGGAAAACAATAATTTTGGCCCTCCTCTATGCTGGTTCTGTTTGTTTCCTTCCCTTCTTGTTGTGTGTCTAAGTCTAATCTTTCTGTCCAGTTAGGAGCTCCAGCTTGGTAATGAAGCTGTCAGCTAGGGAAGCTTAACTTGCTTTTAATTTCCCTTTTAGGATGTGGTAGCCCCATCTGAGTGCGAAGGAGATTTGGAAAGTTCTGGCGGTTATCTTCCTTTAGCACATCACTAGTGCAAATAACAGCAGCAAATGTGGACACAGACCTCGTTCCAGCAGTCTTTTGCAAAATTGTGGTGGAACAGGATATTGTATAATACATCTTACAGGAAAATCTCTGATCTCAGGAGATACAAGGACTTCCTGGAAATTGCATAAATTGAGATGGTTTCAGACTGGGAACATTCTCATTCTTCTCACCATGCACTGAGGCTGGTGACCTCTGATCTTCTGTTTGGCTGTTATTGCTTCCTTTCATAGATTTTAGGAGAGATTACTTTTTTACATTTAACATCAACTCTCTGGCTGCCTAGCAATATAGGACTGATCAAATCATCCAAGAAGACCAGGCAAGATAAATTAGATGCTTAATTTGCACATCAGGAACTGCAGACAGACTAATTTTAAAAGGACATTTTGATAAAGTAAAATAGTACTGTGCACATATTAGTTGCCAGTTCCACAAAATTATTAATGATAGATGAGTTCTGGGCTCTGAATCTTTGCTTAAATTAATGTTTGAAGGGTACTCCATGAAATATAGACAACAGAAGTCATTAGAAAGCATCACACAATTTTCCATATCTAAACATTTGTAATTTATATTATTTTTCTCTATCACTATCCATAATCCTAACTGTCCTATATAAAAACAAATATAAAACAACACATATAATACAGATAGTCACATTGTGAATATTCCTCCCCAAACCAAAAGTTGATTTTAGCAAGTCTGAAAAAGAAGTACTGTATTCCTGTACCTGCTACTATATGTACTTACAAAGGGATTTCATTTATAAATTGTGAGCAGCTCAATCCAGTGTGTACTTCTGTCACTGGTCCCTATTAGGACTCCAAGTTTCATTCTTTATCTTATCTCCTTCAGAGACCAGTTTCACTCTGCCTTTATAGTCACCTAGCTGTACTGTGCAGGGCTTGGGGAGGGTTGCTTTTATTTAGGGTACTATGATACATAACATGGGTAGTATGATACTGACCACCCAGCAGTATGTGTTAGGTCCATAACCCTCAAACTGAAATTAAAAGCTACATCTATCCTTCATATGCATTCAGTTAGTTCTTTATATCTGACACCATGTGCTTTCCTGTTGGTTTTCTTCTTCCATCATGCACTTCTTCACTTGTCTAATTATTTGTAAGATAAATATGCATGAAAATGACAGTCATTAATTCTACCAGGCATTGAGATTGAGCTAAGTGTACTTAAGTGTTAGGTTTTGACATTGCCCCATCTGAACTGCCTGTTACATACGGGTGTTCTGTTTGCCTTTTGACAAATGCAGGCACCCCGCCATCGTTTAGCTCCTTATCACTCCCATTCTCATGCTCCTCATTGCTTCAGTACACAGTATGAAAACTAGACTTCGTATTTCTCACCTCTGCCTAACATTGTTCAGCATCCTTTAAGGATTGTAGACTTTTCCCAATATGGCCCGAAAATAGTTTTGTTTAGAGAAGGATTTTTGGTGTGACTCCTTGTTCTTGCATCTGGTCTTGTTTTTCCACACCTTCTATCCTTTATTTATCTTGGGAGCAAGCAGAAAGCTAAGCAGAATGCCAATAATCTGTGTATTATGCAGGTGTTTTCATTGTCTATTCTATTTTAGTTTGATGTCTCCCACATATAAATATGTAACGATCAAGGCTGCTTTCCTCAGACCTGCCTTCAGACTCTGGTCCCCCCCATCTCCTCTCCTAAGTTTTTCTGACTGTTGCCGAACAGAGAATTGGACTTGTGTGAGTCTCTGTGTGTGTCCATGCGTGCACACAGGTGTATGTATGTGAATATAATTCAGAGTTTGTTCAGCTCTTCCAATAACCTTTAGAAAAAGTGTTCCTGTACATACTTTTTATCAGACGGTTTTTCAGATTTTTTTTCAGATTTTTCTCAGTTTGCACATTCCATCACACATGAAGACAAACCTTCTGTGTATAGTTCTTACCATTTTGAATTTTAATACCAATGGAGATGATAGACTGCCATATTATATTTTTGCTTACCTCGTATTTCACTTTTATGTACACATTTTCCATATATCAGTTCTATTATGAATACAAAATTTTACGTGTACTTACATATTCTTAATAATGTTACTGATTTTAAAATCTTCTCAAAACTACCTTGAGAACTCTTTAAATCAGATTCTTAAGTGGTATCTCTTGAAATGCTGAGAAAATAAAATATTGGTCATCTATACAGTTGTGCACATTCTTTTCTCTGTTTCACAAACAGCTTTTATTCTTTGCATCTCATTTACACATTACTGAGGACCGTAACTTGCAAAGGGCAAAGAGTTAGCTGCAGAGCATTCTTCAGAGCATTTGCATGTTACATGTGTCAGATTGAATGAATATAAATACATGTGTGAATTTTTAAGTAAAATAAAAAAAATTGAGGAGAGTAATATAAAAAGAAGTCCTTATAAATGGTTTAGGTCACTATATAATCTCAATTTCATAACAAATGCTCCTCTGTAATGGTCCTGGTTTTTGTATCAGTCAAATACTTCTAAATTTGCACCAGATTTGTGGGGACAGACAAGAACAGCAAAGGCTAGATCCAGCTATTAATCTTGTAGAACTTTGCCTCTGTGAAAAAGTGGTAGCTGAACTAGAAAAAATTCACTGTATCATCAGGTGACTCACTTGAGGTTATATTGCTACAGCGTGGCTTCCAGGACTATGTGGTTTTGCTTGTGTTATGACGAAGCAGGCTGGCAGTGCTAGCCCACCGTCTTGCATGAGCCCCAACAGAAATGTGCCCTGGCACAAAGCATAAACGTGAGGAGACCCCGGAGGAGCTGAGGCGAAAGGGGAGGCCATTGCCCGCACAAACCTCCTGTATTCACCATTAAAACTGTTGCCCTTTGAATCTGCTTTTGGCCATCTGATTGGGGCCAGTAAGAAATGCTTTTTGTCGTCCCAGTTTCCCTTTTGGTGTCACTCACACTCTGATAGGGAAGCTTAGATAATCACAATTTAGTTGGTTTTTTCCTTTCTGCTTCTCCTCATTGCCCTGTCCTATTTTAACTGTCTGCCAGTGGCCTTTGATTAATATTGATACCCAGGGGCAACATTTGTTTCCTTCTTGGACGGAAACAAAATTCAGTTTTACAAGAGACAGTTAGTAGCTGTCTGCGTCTTCTGTAGATGTAAGGAGGTGCTGTAGATATTTCAGTACCCTAAGGACATCTTTATATAATGATCGCTCTTGGGCAGAAGCAATTTAAAAATCCCACTGCATACACTTGATATTTAGTATAATGAATGAGGGCAAATGCAGAAGAATTGCAATAAATAAGCTAAACACTGGAGAATACTGGATCTAGTATACAATTAATAGAAATGCAGTCATCATAGAAAATATTCATATTTATAAAGTATGGCTATGCTTTGTTCGTTTTACAAATCTTTGGGGCAAGTTCGTCTTGAAACCTGCAGTCCTAAATTTGCAAATTGCCTGTTCGCACTTGGATTTCTGCCATCCTAATTAAATCAATACTTTTAACTAAATAATATTCTTAACTTTATAGCTACTAAGAACAGCAGAACAACAATAGGAGTTTGTCTGAACATGTCTTTCCAGGACATTGTAGATGAACTCTCAACATAAGTTTTGGAGTCTGCAAGAATTAAACCTCTCCTTCATCTTTAGCCGTTGTTTGTATGGTCAGCTCCATAGTTCCTCAGCTTGGGTTTTTTTTCCTCTTTGCATTCCACACTTAATGTTCAGCTCTGCATACTGCTTTTCGCAAATTTTCCACTCTTTCTGTGTCTCCCTCTGGTAATCTTGGCTTAAGGTAGTGAATAGTTTTACAGTCATATTTTGGTTTTTTATTTCCTTCACACGCATGTTTTTTGAAGTTTGATTTGCAATAACATTGGGCAGTTAAGGATGCCTGTGGGATTCATTAAAGCCCTTGTGTGAGTTATCTAACCTCCGTTGTCTCATAGTGTTGTTTAGGCACCTAATTCACTGAAGAGCTTCAGTGAATCCGACAGAGGTTTGTCTGTCCTACGCTTCGGTAACCCTAACCCTCGATCCATCATCTTCCATTTCATCACAACAGGGCAGATTCTGCTTATATGTCTTGAATAGATCTTACTCCTCGGAGATTATATTAAATGTACAGTTACAGAGTCAGGATGAGAAATCTCCCTTATGAGCGTAGTTGGATAACCTTTACTCTTTCCATTAATATAAAACCAAAAATGAAGACCTATAGCTGATTTCAGTACACCTATGCTAGGCTTTGTCAGGAGAAATTACATTTTTTTATTAAGACAGTGTGTTGAACATCATTCTACTATTGACTGAGTTTCAACAGCAATTTTTCATATTCTTTAGAAAGAAAACAGACAACTTGAAAAGCAAGAAATTTTTTCTGTAAACTTAAATAGTGGAAGGGGGAAAGCACATTAGTAAGGAGATAGCACATTGCAAATTAATGTAAACTTTATGGTTTCTCAGCAGAGTCTTAGAATTTTAGTACTCATAGACATAATGTTTCCGAGTAGATTAGATTTTTGCTTGTGACTACACCACTTCAGGTGAAAACATCAACATTCACAGGGAGGATGATATGAGCCATGATTTTTTACAAGAATTTAGATTTACATATGAAGAAATATTGAAGTCATAAACCAGAATAAGGCGATTATTAATTTAAGGCTGGTTCAATTTTTAACATTGAATCTGCTCGTCAGGAAAAAAAAGCTCTTTGATGTGGGTCACAGGCAACGCAAAATTTTTTTCACTAACCTTCCTGGATAATGGCTTTAAACTGAAAGAGGGTGGATTTAGATTGGTTATAAGGAAGAAATTTTCTACAGTGAGGGTGACGAGACACTGGAACAGGTTGCCCAGAGAAGTTGTGGATGCCCCATCAGTGGAAGTGTTCAAAGTCAGGTCGGATGGGTCTTTGAGCAACCTGATCTAATGAAAGATGTCCCTGCCCGTGGCAGGGTGGGGTTGGACAGGGTGATCATGAAAGGTCCCTTCAAACCCAAACCTTTCTAGGATTCTATGATTTTTTTAAAAATAACATCTCTAAGAGATGAGTACACCTCCTTCAAGAGCATTATCTTGGATAATGGCTGGTGTTTTAAATAGCTTAAGGCTATCACAACTAATTTGAATTCTTTGCCTTTTTGGTCACTGACATCTGGGTGAAACCAATTTGTGAAGCTTGTATGTCCCTTGTAGCTTAATGAGAAAAAAAACAAAATAAGGAAAACAAAGCAGAGTCTTATTTCTCACTGCTTTGCCATTCTTTCAGAAAGCTGTGTCATTAAGTATGGTCTACTGGACAGGAGAGTATCCAGCGTATTCATTAAATATCCCTGTATTAATCAGTGAACACGAAGAAGCTGCTGATCCTTTGTTCCATTTGTTCATTGCTAAACTAGAAAATATGATTTTGCTATAGCTGACATGCATTAGAAAGTCCAGTCTTAACTAATTAGGGTTAGATTTTTAAATAAGCTCAGTGCTCAATGGCTTGTATTTTGCCCTTTCTAGCAGGAGGACTTTAGGGGTTCTCAGGTATTCTCAACACCCAGCTGTTTCCACTAACATTCATGGGAGTGTGTTTGTTGCTTTTTTGAAGGCAGTACGGAGAGATTGGCCACTTCTGACATCTTCTTACAATGTAAGATCTGGAACACTCTTCCAGATCTTTGGATCAAAGGTGCTGTTGAAATGTCATTATATGTCCACCTTCAGAACAACATAATATCATTACTGATGGCAGTTGCAGGTCCCGGTGAACGATTCCATAATTGGTCACAACCAGGGGAGTGGCTAACTGCACAGTGGAAAGGCATTGCCAGTTTATCAGTCAGCTTGCATTGTAAGTGTTACTTCTTACAAGAGCTTATATCATTTTTAACCAACTGGTAATATTTCACACTTCACTGAGTAGTTACTAAGAAAATATAGTCGGTAAGCAGGAAGATGTCCGTTGCGCAAGTTTTACAGAGCCCTCCTCATTAAGAGCCACATCTAAAACCCACTGAAGTTAATAGGGAGTCCATTATTTTTTCATTCAGATGTTAAAGAAAAAAAGACTTGGCTTTCTATAGAGGCAAATTTATCGGAGGAGGGAGGAGGATGCATAGATCCAATGAGCCAAGCAACTTGTGGTGTTACTCTGTGGAGGTTGTTGGCATTGCATGTGTGCTGAACTTAGTCCCTGAGTTTTAAGCGTGGGAACGTTGCAATGAGATGTGATGAGATATTTTGAGCTTTCTGGTATGAAAGAGAACATGTTTATTTAGCGTGTTTGTCCTGTGTTTTTGCTGAGGCCAGTCTGTGGAGCATCACTAATGAGGTGGCTTCTAGAAATGCAGAACTAATATATTGCCTCATATATCTATTCCTGGCACTAAAGACAATGACCGGGGAGAGCAAAGAAACTCAGGGAGATTGGACTGACTCACCTGTTCATTGGTTTGTGGCTCCTATGTAGTTCCCTTTGGGCCCAGCTTTCAGCACAAGTAAAAGCCTGTGCTGTCGGCATGTTCCTGTTTGTACTGGGAGAGAGCAAAAGTTCAGTAAAAATAAGTTACACATTTAGCATAAAATAAACTAAAACTTAGACAGGGAGTGACTCAAAGACTGTAATTTCAAATGTGGAATCCCCCTAAAATTCTCTTTGACCTGGATTTAAGAAAAAGAGATTTGAAATTTTTATTTCAGGATAAATGGTTAGTTCAAAGCAGTGTATTAAAATTTGAGTCTTTTTTTTTTTTTTTTCATATTATATTCATTTATCTAAATCATGAGTAACTGTTGTGCATGGCAGTTATGTATTAATACTGACTTATCAGAATTTAAGTTATAACAGAGAAGTCAAATTAATCTATTTCAATCTTTAAATCTGGAGATTACTTGGCACATACTAAAAAAAAAAAATCTTCTTTTAAGTTGACCTCCTATGACTGTTTTTTTAAAAAGCCAGAATTTATAATTTTATGAAGACCAGATAAAGAATCAGTGATTAAAAAGAGCAGGTGATTTCATCGTGTCAGAAACAGCCAGACATCACTCTTCTGCAATACTGAAATTTGAACAGCATTCTACGTGGATACGTTGTAGATTAATATGCTATATGCAGCGTGTTTACTCACTTCCTACCTCTCAAGAGAGATAATATTGAGACACTATATCAGATTAGCTTTATGATAAAAGTATATGTTTTTTATGAACTGCACAGTTCTTGAATATATTCTCTCAGCATCCCTATTCAAGATGTTAATTTAATGGAACCACTTGAATCATGAGTGTGGTCTTTCCGTGGGTAAGATAATTAAAGAGTTTGAAAACTAGGATTAATAAATCATTATAGCAAGTTTAGTTTCAATTAACATTATAAATGTTACTATTTTAGCAAGTAATTGACATCTGATTAGCATGTTGCAGGGTATAGCTGTTTAGATATTAATCAAAGTTCTAAACCTTGCTTACAAAATTACTTAAAGACATGTACATAATTTTCCCTTATTTACATGGTAACTAAGCTTATCTTTTACATGTGTTTGCTCAGGGCCACAACTTTTAGCATATGCTGAGATTATTATTTATTAATTATAGTCAACATTGCCAATATGATTTGAAAGTCCATGGGGCAACACATCTGCCTTTTTTGATACACACTGTGCAATCTTAACCATTAAGGAGGGGGTTTTAGCTCTGTGTGTAGCTCATAGAACTACTCAGTTTTGTGTCTAAATCTGAGCACAATAGCAGCTTTATTTCAAAAAATGAATGAAACTAATTTGTTAGCAGCTTTACTTTGAAAAATGAATGAAACTAATTTGTAAAAAATACAGCAATGAGTCTTTCTGATGAAAAAGGTAATAAAAATGCAGTGCATGCAAACATATTTTGTACTCAGATCCAGTTATTTTGTGCTTGAGCAGTCTAAATTAAATACCATAAATTCTGTCCAAGAAATGTAAATACTATGAGTTAAATCTAGCTGCATAAAAATTCAAGCTAAAAAGGAAAAGCTACCTTTAAATTTAATTTTTTGTATTTGAAGTCATTGGGCTTTCCTACACATGATACGAAACACCTTGCTTTAAAGACTGTTACAAAAACATGTCAGTAACAGAAGAAAATAAAGCCATTTCTTACGTTGGATACAAATCAGAAGAAAAATCTTGATCTAAAGGAAAACGAGTGATTTATCTGATGTGAGGATGAGTGAAAATATCAAATCTCTCTCTTTTGTTAGAGAGCCTGCACTCCTGAGACATCCAGTCCAGTAAATTGGGTATATTAACCAATGGTGAAGCATGACTTGTGAAGGGCACAGACCCCTTAGTTCCTGCTGAAGTGTAAAGGCAAGGATCCTGCTGTGTGCAGTCATCAAAAATGGATAGTAGGATTTCCAATTATTCCTAAGGAAGATCTGCAGGCATCCATGAGGAGGAGTTCGCGTAGGCGCTTTAAATCTGACATTTTATTTTATATTTTTTGGTTTTTCTGTTCCTAGTCCTGACCGGCATGAATGGCATCATTGCAGAAGGCTATGCTTTGGCCTCCTTTGAGGAAAACAAGGGGACAATTCATCTCTCTGCAAGAATTCCACTCAGGAGACTGATTCAAAGCGCTTTGGCAGCCCTTTGAAGCCACTAAGGAGCCGGAGATCTACATCCGATGAAGGCAGTGTGTAGAAGGTCTTTGAGAAGAACTTTAAAGTGCATGTAGGATCTTGAGAGTCTAATCAGGAGCCTAACGGGGCTTAATTCTTTGTAATATTAGTACTGTTCAGGTTATGATCTGTGCTGGGACTGCCAGTGACTTTCCTCAGATGCTGAGGAGTATGGTTCCCCCTCAAGTCCGCCCAGGCAGTGGGTTCCCTGCACCCCACGGACCCTGTAAGAAATGAAAATAACCCAAGAGCGTGCTATAAAACAAACATTCAGCCCCCTTAAGGAAACTGGAGCATTCCACAGGCTTATTCCCCAAATTGCAAACTCGGAGCTGGCTGGATGAGAATCATTACCTCCTCCCCCAGCAAAGAAAACCAATTTGTCACATTTGAATGATTTACAGCGCAGGACTTCCCACATGTCAGCTTAGAAGCAGCATTTATAGCAAAACAGAAGAGCCCAGTAGAACTTCAGTAGTTGAACAAATCTCTCATCTTTATTCCTTTACAAAGAATAAACAAAAAATCATTTCAAAATTTGAACGATATGGGAAATGGGGATTAACTAGGCGGTAAGTGAAAGCAAGTTACAGCCTCGAGCAAATTTGTAATTAGGTAAGTTACAAACACTTCAATAATGAGGAGTATAATAGAAATTCTGACAGGTCCTGTACTGTAGAGAGCTTGTGGGCACCACTGTAATAAATGAACAGAGATCTATTTGATTTTTTGTTAAAAGTGAGAAGCCCCAAGAGTTTTGTGTTACTTCATTTAGTGCTTGGTGAGGCTGTTTATATGAGACTTTCCCCTACATTTTAAATCACTTATTGCTGCTTTGGCAGTGTCTGTTAGATTCCATTAGATTCATTAGCTCTTCTAAAGAGCATTGCTCTGTGGAAATAGCTGAAACAGCTGCCCTGTGTAATTTTGTTATTGCTTTAATTTACTCAGAATTCTGTTTTAACACTCCAGCTGTCAAATATAAAGAGGAAAAAATAATCAATATAAAAGCACTTTCTACCTTGGTATTCTTATGTGTACAGTTTGTGGGAAGATGTGTAAGAAAATAAGCAAATGTAGGTTTTTGTTATTTTCCAGATTTCTTGGAGCTGCTGGAAATAGATTGCACTTCTCAAAATGCCATCGATGGAGCACTGCTCTGCGGGGTGAGTTCTTCTCCTCTGCCAGACTACTTCTCTCACACCGTGAAACATCTGTCAGTCTCCAAGCTGAGCTGCATTCTGTCCAGCACCACTTGTTCACTCTTAGATTTTGGCCAAATAGAGGTCACAAGATCTAGACATGTGCTGCGCTGGTGTCCGTAAAGCTTTTTTTGCAGGAACGTGGGATAAGGTTGCACTGAGTGTCTTGGTGCAGCTGCAGATATGTTGCTGAAAATGGGTGAGTCCAGTCTGTAAAGCTCCTTTGATTTGTTAACAAACCTTTTCATGTGTAAAAATGTGTATTCTTGTTGCTTACAAGAACACAGAACTGCTTACTTTTTATAGTCCCAACCAGACCATCCAGTAAGAAAATGCAGGAAATCTCCTGTTGTTGTTGAATACTGATTAGAACCACAAAACTACAGTACAGGGTATAACGACGACAACTAGTCTGGCGGCGGTTCAAGCTCGGTATCTCTCACAGAAGCTATGTGAATCTGACTGAGTAATGTCAACATAAAACTTGGTTCCTTGTTACCAATAACTTACAAATACAGCTACAAAAGGTCTAAATCCATAAAGGAGTGGCCATTTATATTGGGGGGGGGGGGGGGGTGGCAAAAAAGGGAGAAATGTTTATCTTGTGTCTTTGGTTCTGTTTTGATATCTCTTTAGTTAAATGAGGCAGTCATCTTAAAGGACACTTTAAGATGAGTCTGAGTCTAGTCTTGCTCGATTCCAGGCTTCTGCCTGAAATCTAGGCAAGTCATCTGTAGCAGTTCAGGGCTGAGTGAATAGATAAAAGTTTCTCCCCAAACTATTTTGAGTAGGTTGCTAGTAGGAGTCACTGGGGAAGTGAATCCAGGGAATATATTCAGCTGATTAGAACAGTCTGTGTGCAACTTCTGGAGAGGAGAAAGCAGGCCTGCTCTTTTTATAAGCTTTACAAGGTTATCTAATGTAAATTGGATATTGGAAAATAATCAGACATATGTTTCCCTTCCAAAGGTATCTGGGAGAGGGAGTGAGACTTCCTAAAATTGACAGACATTATCCTCTTTTATAAATGTTTCTTGTTGTCAGCCGGAGTATGTAATAAAAATCATAATGCATGATCTGAATAAATGGAAGAATCCGATCAAATATTTTGAATTTTTATTTCTTCCAAAGAATAGCTGTGGGTTGTTTTATTTTGAGTTGAATGTTCTCTAGGAATTGGTTCAATAAATTGAGCTAATGTTTATGTTGTTTAATCACATTCTATGCATTTTCTTGCCTGATATTTTTGAATAAACAGTTCCTCCCCTCTTCTCCCCTCCTTTCCCAAAAAACTTACTTCCAAAGAAATAGTTTGCTTAAGATCTGTGCAGAGCTTAGAATTAAATAACGTGTCGATGATGCCAACTTTTGTTTGGGAGCCAAATGATTTCCAGAAGTATAAGCTGTCAGATTCAGAGATGGACAATTTGCACATAGTTATTGAAAATCAATACACAACCTGCAAGAAGGTGAGATTTATGGACATGGATAACTATCTCCTTTAGTGAAACACCTCTAGATGATCTTGTTAAATTGTGCTGCTCTATGTCCAGCTGCTGAAGAGAGTACTTGACAGTTGATTGACTTGAGCTTAGCACATGGGGTTGCTGTATTTTAGAGAAGAGGGAACCACTCCTGCTTTTTTTTCTTCTCACTGATCTCCTTGTAGGTCTTCTTTTTTTCTTTTCCTTCCTTTTCATTATTTCAGTGCACATGCTGTGTTGAATGCTGGTAATGCAATACTAGATCCGAAACCAAGTGGCCACTTGGTATTTCTTCGAATTTCAAACCATTTCACTTTGGAATGCCAGAAATGAATTTGTAGCGCTTCTTTCTTTCTGAATATCTGCATGTAATGAATCATATTTTACTCAGCTCTTTTCTGCCAACTCTTAGCATTTGCTTGTAGAGATATGAGATTATTGATCAATGCTTCTGACAAGCCATAACATCTGAGAATACTATTTAGATAGGTAACATGAATGGGAAAATGCCTCTATAAAGTTTAACTATTGATAAATAAATACTAAGGTTACGTTAATGTAAAACCCTAAAGCAAATTACCAAACTCAAAGCCATAGCTCAGCATGAAAACTAATACCAAAGGCTAGGATTTACGCTGTGATTAGAGGATGGTAAGTCCAAGTCCAGGCTATTCTACAGTAGGGAAGAAATGAAATACAATTGATTTCTTAAATTCTCTTGAATCTCTTATGAAGACAGATTTGATAAAGGGCTTGATGGTTTTGATGTTGTCCATGGCAAACTTCCCTAGATTTTTGTGAACGCAGAAGTTCCATTGCCTTCTTTCCAATAGGCAGACTACCAGTACTTTCTTGAACAAAATTACTAATTTAAGCACAAGCAGTCAGTTGTTGTGCTTAAAGTTGTTGTGTAGTCAGTAAGGAGATAGTGAAAGTTCTGGAATGCTGATCTAAAAAAGATATTGACAAATTCCTTTAATAGCCAATATTGTTCTTCCCCAGAGGGCTTTACTCTCTAAGACCATTATTTCCATTACCTGAGTTTCAACCTATCCATTCTCTATTTATTTCTTCAAAATTAATTAATGGCCTTTTGGAAACAGTCATGTGATTTCACATCCCAAGGCTAGTGAATTATACTACTTTTGTGCCTTCTTATGGGTAAATGCATATTTTCCAAATTATTAAGTTGACTTTAAAAGCTTTTTCCGATATTACAGTGATGCAGTCTAAAGAATACAGAGACAGACCTTTTACTTCTCATTGTTAATAAGTCTTCAAATGTTAAACTTTGTATTTCTACTGTCAAATGCAAATGTTTATTTACATCTTCCTCAATAGCTGTCCTGTTAGTGTCACTCTTTCCTTATTCTTTTCTTTAATTGCCTTTCAACATATAGTCCTGAAGATTAAAGGCCAAATACCTTCTTTCAAAGGTCATGCTTAACTGGCAGTGATGTTCATTACAATTTTCTGAAAGTCAACTCACTTGTCTTAATAGACGAATATGTTGTCATAACATAAGTATGCAACACATCAGTAACTAGGATATTTTGTAATTTTCTGCTGTGCAAGTTTCCAACATGTTATCTTTTAACATTACTTCATAGTCAGAAGACCTACTTACTACCCAATATATTCAGAATTAATATACTGTGTGAATAATCCAGAAATGAATACGAACTTTAATCAAGTACTTGCATGGATATAAAGCTTTTCTTTTTCCCCCTGTTCATTTGTTTCTAAACAGACTAAGGGTGCTCAGCCTTTGGCTCAAGGCAAAGCCTACCTTAGGATTCACTGTTTTTTTAGGGATATAATATTTTTTCCCCATGCTGTTTGTTTCTCTGCTGCTTGCTACCAGCTAAATAAGCAGGCAATTGTGCAAAGGAAAAGCTTGCCACTGAGAATTAACTGCATATGCTATAACATTGTCCAGTCTTTGCTATTAGAATAAATTAGTAGGAAATCAAGTGGTAAACTAAATACTGATTTAACTGGTTTCCTCAGAATTGCTGTTGCTGATAATTTCAATATTCTTTGCAGCGTTAGTTAATCACATCCCTTGTTTGCAATAAACTCCTCTAAGATTGTCAAAGGAAAAATTGAGTATAGAAAGTTAAGATATTTAACACCGTAAGGGTTCACTGGTCTGCATTAATTGGGGCATTTGGAGAGCGTTAATTATCAATTTATGCTTGCTGCAAACTCATCTGTTCCCAGTCCTTTGGGATTCATGAAGTGTTGATCATAGTATTTTGTCACCACTAGACCAACCGGGGAAAAAATAAAACCAGAGAGACCTACACATGATGAACTGTGATTGGTATTTAGCATCTACAGACTCAACCTGTTTAAAAAGCAACTTCTGGACAAAAGGCAGATGTATAAGAATGCTATCATACCATTATCATACCTCATTAAAATCAGGTATTATTTTCTGATGAATTTTTGGGCTAAGACTCTTCACTTACTTTACTACTACTCAGCAGTCTGTTTGGGAAGCACACTGACGCTTATTTTGTTAACAAAGTTGGTTAGAATTTAAATTATTTCTCAAATAATTTGATGCTTTGAATAGACCTGTACATTTTAGTAGATTTTTCTGGATACAGCCAGAAATAGCTCAATAGAGATACTTTATTTTAAAAGATTTTTGTTTAAAATACAGTAATTAGATTTAATTCTTTAGATGGATTATTCATAGAAGGTATCACCAGGGAGTCCCTTTAAAAATAAAAAGCTGTGTTCAGTAAGTTCTTGAGCTTCCATTTCTGGGAACTTCAGAAAGCTGTAAGGGTGATGCTTGGAGGATACTTTCAAATAGCATTTCTGTATGTCAGATGTTCTATTAAATGCTTTAATCACACCATTAGTTTTTCCCAAACGACTTCAGCATTATGCCACATATGGATAAACACTAATTTTGATGTTAAATAGGTCACAAAACTGAAAGATTAAATTCCCCTTGCTCACAAGTGTCAGGTAGCTTTGTAGGCCATTTCCTTGTTGTGCTTCCTTAAGAAATGCTGTTATTTAAAAAAAAAAAAAAAAAAAGAAACTTTTGGTTTTGTACTTCTACTGAGACAGAGCCTTCATATTGTCCAGTGATTTCTATAATAATTTATTTCATTCCACTTCTTTGGTGAAAGAAATGTAAAATTAAAATAATAGGCTATTCTCAATCCATTTTCCAGCTGAATGGGATAGGGCAGAAAAAAACAGTGTCCACTTCAGGTGCGTCTTATCATCAATTCCTAATGCAATCAGCCTCATTAGCCTACTGGTTTTGTCTGTTCATTTGTTGATAAGTAGAAGATAGGTGTCTTTCAGACAAAGAAGAGAGAACCCCCTAAAGACATCATGAATGTGAATATTTCAGAAGTGTCAGAAGTCCAGTTTGATTCCACACTGGCAGAATGGTGTATTTTGGAAGGAGCAGAGCCTTACAGCCCCTTCAGCCTGTAGCGTGGTACAGTTACACTTGCTGTCAGGAGAATACTTGATGGCCATCCACCTGACATATAATAATCATGCTGTTGTTTGACTTGGAGGAGGAAGCAACACACCCCCTAGAAACACCTCTTCAGTAGCCAACAGTAATGCATTGCAACCGCTTCTCAGGCATGTTCAAAGACCCATAGATAATACTCTGGCAGCTTTCCTTAATAGACTTTGCTCTGTTGATCTAAGAAATGTGTGGATGAAGTTCAGAGTTGTGGTTGCTATCTAGCATTTGCTTCCCAGGAACACAGGAATGTGAAAAATTAAACTATTGAATGCATAGCAAGTACCGTACTGGGTTTGCATGGCAAGGTTTTGGTAGCGGGGGGTTACAGGAGTGGCTTCTGTGAGGACCTGCTAGAAGGTTCCCCTGTATCTGACAAAGCCAATGCCAGCCGGCTCCAAGACGGACCCGCCGCTGGCCAGGGCTGAGCCCATCAGTGATGGTGGTAGTGCCTTTGAGATAACATATTTAAGAAGGGTGGGGGGGGAATATTGCAGCCAGAGAGAGGAGTGAGAAGATGTGAGAGAAACAACCCTGCAGACCCCCAGGTCAGTGAAGAAGGAGGGGGAGGAGGTGCTCCAGGCGCCGGAGCAGAGATTCCCCTGCAGCCCGTGAGGAAGACCATGGCGAGGCAGGCTGTCCCCCTGCAGCCCAGGGAGGTCCACGGTGGAGCAGATATCCACCTGCAGCCTGGGGAGGACCCCACGCCGGAGCAGGTGGAGGCCCAAAGGAGTCTGTGACCCCGTGGGAAGCCAGCACTGGAACAGGCTCCTGGCAGGACCTGTGGAGAGATAGAGGAGCCCACGCTGGAGCAGGTTTGCTGGCAGGACTCGTGGCCCTGCAGGGGACCCACACTGGAGCTGTCTGTGCCTGAAGGACTGCAGCCCGGGGAAAGACCCACACTGGAGCAGTTCATGAAGAACTGCAGCCCATAGGAAGGACTCATGTTGGAGAAGTTCATGGAGAACTGTCTCCCATGGGAGGGACCCCACGGTGGAGCAGAGGAAGAGTGTGAGGAGTCCTCCACCTAAAGGAGGAAGGAGCAGCAGAGACAACGTGTGATGAACTGACCCCAACCCCCATTCCCCGTCCCCCTGTGCTGCTGTGGGGGAGGAGGTAAAGAAAATTGGGAGTAAAGTTAAGCCTGGGAAGAAGGGAGGGGTGGTAGTAATTGGTGAGTGATCTCTCCCTGTCTTTATTTCAACCCAAGAGCCTTTTGTTATATTTTCTCTCCTCTGTCCAGCTGAGGAGGGGAATGATAGAGCAGCTTTGGTGGGCGCCTCATGTCCAGCCAGGGTTAACACACCACAAGTACTCTATGAGAAGCATGAATTAATAATTTGGACATTCGATCCTTCTCTTGTGCTGAATTGTCCTGCTATTACACGGGCTGTATGATCTTTCTATGCTCTGGTCATATCTGGTAAACTTCAGAATTTCTTTCCACAGATGAATGCTTTGGTATATTTATCTTATAGCTGTTATTCTTATTAGCAAGAAGATCTCTTAAAAATTATGATAGTATGTTCATCATTGATAGTACATTTTCTGCCATGAATTCATGGCTCTTAAAATCTGAAATGATAATGTTATTTGGTTGTATTATCCATGACATTTCAGACTGCAATGACTAAGATCAGCCAATATGGGATATATTTCACTCTTGCCTCACTGTCAATTATCATCATTACTTTTATGCCTACTCTTTTTCTTTCTGATTTTTGCTATTGCTGTTCTTAATGGCTACTATGGCTTGTACGAACTTGAAGCCGATCAACATTTTATATTAATCCAATTTGTCTCTTTTCAGTCACCTATTAGGTTGGTGTTTTAAACTACTTTTTTTTCCTTTTCTGCTAAACTTGCATATTTCTTCTGAAGAAATTTGGGTATTGTATATAAAAGGAGGAGGAGGAACCTGTTGTTCACGTTAAACATTCTCAAAATGGAATAGAAATGTTCTTTTATTGGAAAGATTGAGAGAAGTTTCAGAGAAAAGAACTAATCTGAGAACTTATGAAAGTTTCTTTCTAATATAACTAAAAGCTGTGTGGAGGACAATTTAGCAGAGGACTGTAATTGTTTTGAATAGTGATATTTTGGGAAAAATACCGAGTCTGGAGAAGATTAAACCCCAAACTGAACTACTTAGTAATTTACATAGCTTAAGTGATGTGCGGGAGATGATACATATAGAAGCACATGGATAACTGCTTTGTAGATTTTTATTTCGTCTTTTTAATGGTAAGTTTTTTAAACAAATTAGTATTTGAAATATTTTAACATGCATATGATGCTGTATATTCTGAACATCTATATATGTTCACACTTTTATCATGTTTTGGAATGAGTTTGCAGTTCATCAAATGGTTGTAGTTTGGCATAGAAAACATGGATCTATAAAATTTGTGATAGATGCAGGTGAAGAAGAAAAAAAGACAAATGATACCGGCAGCTAAAGTCTTACTCTATGTGACTGTGAAGGAAAGTTAAAAGGTAGATATTAGCAACTTTTTGAACTCTATAAGAAAGATTGTAATTGCACCTGATTCATTATTCATCAAAGAATGAATCTGACAAAAAAATCTCAAAGGTAAGTACATCTAGGCTGTAAAATGTCAAGACTAAAACAGCCATTCTGATAGTTATTGGGTAATCTTTCTACTAGGCACCTATATTTATTTATTTATTTATAGTCTTGATCTTATTTTTCATTTCCAATATACTATTCTGCAAAGAATTGTAACATTTCTTCAGGATATTACAGGATACTTGCATGGTGTCTGTAAGACAGTCCTCAAAGTTTTTGAAAATTTTTATTAAAAAAAGAGAGAGCTACTGGATGCAACGGTGAGTAGTTAAATATTCCAGTGACTGTACAGCTACTATTATTTTGACAGGAATATGTCTGGATATAGATCTTCTGGAATATGTCTGGGTATAGAATTTCCAGATTATGGTGCTTTCTGTCTTGTGTATGATACCACTCAGCGCTGCGAGGAGGGATTGTTCATTTCTTTCACACTAGGTCAAGACACAGATAGGAAGCACAGCGAGGGAGTCCCAGCTCATAAAGTTTTCATTCACAAAGACCTGACAGTTGATGATGTATCAAATTTTAGATCAGACACTTTCATATAACTGTGTGACTAAGTTTTTTGTAAACCATGTATCATGCTGCTGTTTCATCAGAGCTAATGTATAATTTCATATGTTTCTTATTTTATCTGATTTTTTTTAATGTTATATTTCAATAATTTTTCTATAATTGTATCAGATGGGGAAAAATATAGAAAGGGGAGATTTTATACTAGCTAAAGCACAAATGTCTTTGACAGTCTAGAGTCAGGAGATCTAGCATGATTATGGACAGTTGAAACATATATGACCAGGGGAAGAATGGCTAATGTGTAATTTATTATTGTTCATAGAGTCAACCATCTACACTGACTCAAACACTGTTCCCAAATCTGAAAAGGTAGCATCAGCAAAGAAGAATTCAAGCAGCTTCAGTTGGATCTAATTTTTCAAAACCTCATAGTTTGAACCGATTATATTTGGGTTAACCTATAAGAGCAATCAAAGGTATCCACAAAGATAAACATCTGAAATTCCAGGAGCTTGTGGATTCATTGATTAATATAGAATTTAGGTCTGGGTTCTTCTTTGGTTCTAGGTCATTTTCAGCCATACTCTACTGTTCAAACTTCGCTTCCAGGTTACAGTAGCCTTCATTAATTATTTTAGAACATTTTTTTGTGCTTAGTTGGAAATCTCTGTTAAAAATAATTCATTAATTTTCATGTATTTTAAAGTCAACTCAACTAGTCAACTAGATGGAAAATAATTACTACTTTAAATGCTTAATTAACTTAAAACACTTTAAAGGAAGAGGTAAAAAATGGTAAATTATGAAGAAAAATGACATATGGATTCTTTGGACAACACTTTTTTCTTTGGCAGAAAATGCAACAATCACAATCAGCCAAAGGGGAGGGATATAGACAACAAAAGATTGAGGTAGCACAAATCCAACAAGGTGAATTAAAAAAAAAAAGTATTTCCAAATTTGCCTGGTTGGATGGTTAAACTGGTATACACAGTACGCTGTGCATTAACCACACAGTTTCTTTTGTTTGTATCATACAGAGCCATGAAAGCCAATTTAGTTTTTAAACTAGATCAATTTTCTTTCCTAAATGAGCTGAGGTAGGGTCACTCATCAGTAAACCTCTGTCAAACAATCTTTTTTTAGTCTGTCCAGCTCTGCTCTTTAATGGCACCATTTTGAATTAGACCTTAATGTTATGTCACTTTAAATTAGCGCCTTTAGTTTGAACGTGGCTATAAAGAATATTATCAAGCCAGAGTAAACAGTTTTCTATCAAAACAAATCAGTCTAGGTTAGAAATAGCAATGTCACTGACACTTTTGTCTGCTTGGTTTTCATTGTATTATTGGCTGTATCTTTTAAAACGAAAAAAAAATCAAACGTATGTCTTAATGTTACAAAACTATTGTATATTTAACATAATATATGCAGAAGTGTAAAAATACGTTGCCTCGTATTTCTTTGCATAGTTCTCTTTTTCTGATTTATCCCAACATTTCAGAGTTCTTATAAACCAGGTCCATGCTGTTCCCCTGCGGTCAGTAGCTGGTATATTGCTGTGCTCAGTAAACCTAAACCTGAAGTAGTTCACTCCTTTTTGCCCCAATTTCATTCAACCCATCCAGTCGCCCTACGTTCTGACAGGCAGCTCAGTAGCGCTATGCCAGATGTCACATGAATCACTGGGGCTTTCTTTATGCTGTTTAGTTGTAGGAAATCCGGTGACATCTTTCTCCTGGCCAAATAGCATCTCTATTTATTTTCAGAGACATCCTAAGATGAATGTGTGTGTACACACATAATCAGATATTGATTTCTGTGCAAAATGTTTGCAATTTACTTATGGGAGAAATAATTTAAAGCAGTTTTCCCAGGGATAGTTAATTCTAAGGGATGAGCTATTGGTTCTGGAATTCTGTATCTTTATGGAGTGAAATCCAACAGAGAATGGTCGTGGGTGAGTTATTTGCCAGATGGCAAAATATCCCAGCCTACCCAAAGTCGATTGTTTATGTGCACTTCCCACTACATACTGCAGGGAAAAAAATCTGTAGAACCCGCAGTTGGCAACTGGCAGTCAAGCAAAAAAATCAGCTAAATTGCCATTTGTCCCTCTAAATAGTCCCTAGTAAAATGAACGGAGCCTTTCTGAGCTGTCCGTTAGACAAATAAGGGTTGAAATCAATGGAAATTAAATGAATGGAATTTTGGACTGAACATGTATTCCTTAATAAGGCAGAACTATATGGAATTGTGATGGAATTAAAAATACGTATAGGATCTGATCCATCCTAAGGAAACAAAATCAATGTGAAAATCTAGTTCTTAACTATATAATTACCAATCATGGTACTGCCTTACAGAAGAAGAAGCAGCCAGCTGTTACAGCACTAGTCTAGAGCTTCAATAGCTCAAATCACCCTGTGCTTTATCACTGACTTGTAAACTGAAAAAAAACAGTGACAGAAATTGCAGGGGAAGAGGCGAACTTGTAAACTTTTAAGTGGAATTATTTTAAACGTTTTTGCCATTTACTTTTGAACCCTGTGGACGTTATAATAGAAGTTCAAGACAAAACAAACTTTATATGGGGAAAAAATAGGGAAGACAATAATAAGAAGCAGAAATTGTGTCTATATCTTGCTGCTGACTGCAGATCTGGAAGCATGGGGAACTGAGGGACTGCAGTGGGAATGCTCTAGAGTTATCTCTGCAGAGACCAATTCACACGTATAAGCAAGGTATTACAGATTTAAAATACCGTGTTCTGCTGAGAAGCGTAAAAAGAGGTAATGTGTATTAACGCAGACACAGCTATACTTCATTCTAGACCTAAGCAAGCAAGGAAAAACACATGAACTTTCAGATTGTTTCCTACCATCTTGAGGACAGCTCCAGTGTGCTCCCTTCAGCCTTAGACCTCCTTCTGTCCTGCTGGAACTCTCCTATGGTTTGCTGATTCAATAGATTAAACCCTGCAACATAGGAATGGTTTTTATTTCTGAAACTATAATTTATTGTGGCCACATTCAGCAATTCTAATATAAGTAGGTCTGATGTCATTAAATGTCTGGAATTTGTAAATACTTTCAGGATGTGATCTAAATAAACCTTCAAGTGTCAGGATGGTAGAATCAGGGTGAAAATATTACTCATGGTTACACTGGTGAAATCCATAGCAACCTATTGATTAAACTATGATTACACTATGTAACTTAACAGAATTTGGACCAAGTTGTTTGAGATGGGACCCTGAGTCAACCAGGGCTTCGGGGTGTTTATAGTTTGATCTTTTGCCACA
Source organism: Aquila chrysaetos chrysaetos (assembly GCF_900496995.4). Lineage (NCBI taxonomy): Eukaryota > Metazoa > Chordata > Aves > Accipitriformes > Accipitridae > Aquila > Aquila chrysaetos. Next base: position 9,475,434 of record NC_044012.1, read on the forward strand.
ATCAGCTCTTAAAAAGACCAGAAGAGCTTTTAAAAGAAAAAAAAAAAAAAAAAAAAGAAAAAAAGGAAGGGAAAAAAAAAGAGAAAAGACAGCTTAATGAGAATATGAATTTAATTGACTGTTGTGGTAGTTTAACCCCAGCTGGCAACTGTCACCACACAGCCTCTCACTCACTCCCCCCCAACCCAGTGGGATGGGCGAGGGAATCAAAAAAATGTAAAACTCATGGGTTGCAATGAAGACAGTTTAATAAGACAGAAAGAAAGAAAATAATGATAACAATAAAAGTAATAAAATGACAATGATAATAACAATAAAATAATTGGAAGATACAAAACATATGATGCACAATGCAATTGCTCACCACTCACTGACTGATGCCCAGTTAGTCCCTGGGCAGTGATCTGCCCCCTCCACCCCAGCCAACTCCCCACAGTTTATATACTGGGCATGATGTCACATGGTATGGAATACCCCTTTGGCCAGTTTGGGTCAGGTGTCCTTGCTGTGTCCCCTCCCAACTTCTTGTGCACTCCCAGCCTCTGCTGGCAGGGCAGTATGAGAAGCTGAAAAGTCCTTGACTTAGTGTAAACACTGCTTAGCAACACCTGAAAACATCAGTGTGTTATCAACGTTCTTCTCCTACTGAACCCAAAACACAGCACTGTACCAGCTACTAGAAAGAAAATTAACTCTATCCCAGCCAAACCCAGGACACTGTATAGAGAAAATTCAGCATGAATAGGTAGATAGAATACAAACAAAATGGGGTTTAAAACAAAAAAAAACAAAGCAAACCTTACCCTGTCCTTTGGGTCTAGCAGCTCAGGACAGGTCATGAAACCACTGCAGCTTTATACGCTACAGCAAGCTCTTACTACCTATTAGAGATCTCTAAGATCCATTTATTTATCAAAATGTTGGAGAACATAGACATCCTTTTTTACTATCTGATTTTAATACCATATGATGCTTCTTAGGTCTACATTGGCAGTCAGATGAAAAAAGAATAATAATATGTAATGCCTCCTGGGCAGTTTGGAAAAGAGAGATGAATGACAAAAGTCTGGAAGACATTCTAGTGATACAAGAAAGATACCACCACCTTACTGTCACTGTTTCTAATTAACAACAACCTAACTGTCACTGTTTCTAATTAACAGAGGAAAATATACCACAAAACAGTACGAATAACATATGGTTATAAAAAGGCATAAAGAAAATATGAGCAGCATGAGACCTGATTTTTCAATAATTCTAATTGTGCTGAAGATATTGGACAGTACTGCTTTTTCTCCTGGTGAAACTGAAGTGACAAATGATAGAGTGAGAAAGAGAAGAAGAGCTAGCAAATTAGTTTCACCAATGAACTTTGTGTGGAATAGGTTAACATTTTGGAGATGAGATGAATGATTTTATTAAAGATCTGAGAATGCTTCAGGGCATATTTTAGAGCATAATGTTAACATCTCTTGCAATCTTGAGTCTTCCATTTATATTGGTGCTGTGCTTTGCTGTTCTGTGCTTAAAAATAACAATAACATTTCAAATGTTATAAATTGGTTAGTCTCTCTCCTTACTCTTTTATTTAACGTATCCTACATCTGATATTCATATACTAGGAAAGGGAATGGTGAACTCTTACAAAAAATTACTTTACAATTCCTGTGACTTTTAAAATTTTCACTTATATAAGATCCAAGATTCATATTTTCCAGACTACATAAGGAAATGGAAATCCGAACTTTGAGAATGTAGCGGAAACAAGATACCAGTTTCTGACATCTTTTCCCAAGTCTGTGATTTACATGACAAATGCCAGCATAAAATAATATGAAGAATAGTATGAAATGTTAAAAGATGGAGTTGTGTGTTTGCAAAGTCTCTTTTCGATAGCAAGGTTAATAATCCAACCTTGAATTCTGGCTGGTCAGCTGGTTTTAGTAGGTCAGTCTAAGAGCTGTTTTTCGATGGCCGACATTAAAGCAGTTGGTGGTCATGGTCCTGTTTTGTGTCATACAAAACATTGTCCTAGAACTCAAGATGTTGGGAAAAACATCAAAGAATTAGATGGGCAGAGGGTTGCCTTCATTTTTTCCAAAGGCTTTCACATGATGTTGTTGTTAGGTCCATAATGATCTGTTGTCAAAGCAGTTGTGCCCATGATCACATTTGCTACGTGATTGCTGTGTGGTTTTTGCTCCTGTGCTTGGAAAAGATGCTGCGTTTATTTTTTTTTTTCCTATCTCAGAGTTGCTCTGTGATAATTTGTTGCAAAGGAGTACAAGGCAGCTCCTTATGTCTAAGTATTCAGGGTTCTTACATAGTGTTGTTAAATTTGACAGTTAAGCGTACATGAAAAAAGTACTTTAAATAGAAGTTTTTAAGATCAGTTTTCAAAGGCTAGGAAACCCATTAATTTCATTACCATTTGCAATTGATTAAGATGTATTGTACTTAGGAATTATAATGGCTTTGAAAAGTGGAAAACCTTTTAATAAATACAACCAAGTAAAATTCAGAATATATGTATGAGTTTTTCAGTGATTTGGATAAAATGTAAAAAAAGTCAAACTGTTCTGAAGACAAATTCTCAAGGAAAAATCAGAAGTGCTTCATTTTTATATTTTTTTGATCACAGGGAAAATTTCAGCACTCTTCAGACTGCACTGTCTTGTTTCAATCTATTTATTTACATTGTTTTTAAATTGTCCAACATTAAATTGCTTTTCCCTGTAGTCCTTGCTTAATGGCAGTAGTGATTCAGGTGCACCTAAGAAAATTCATGTTACATGACTGGAGATCTGTTCCTCAAGAGCAGATGGTCACATAAGCCAAAGAGGATTAGAGGTTTATTACAAGTCTTTATGGCAAAGCTATGCACTTAGTAACATTGTGCAAAAGTAGTGAGAAACTGAGACTTCCCCTGTGTTTAAATAATGCACAAGTTATTTGATATTACTGTGGATGATTTTATGAACTACTGTATATGAAACTGTTTCAGAACTACCAGGGCATTGCTACTTTTCATATGAAATATTTTCATGGAATTTTGACAACTTGAGTAATATTTAAATAGAGAATTTTAAACTGTTATCAGTGGATAAACTTTCCAGAAAGTGTTATTTGTTTTAGGACTTTTTAGGCTGCCTAATCTCTCTGTCTTGCTTCTCTTCCTGCCTACAGTTGTAATTATAATGTTCAACTTTAATTCTAAATACATAGTAGTCAGTGTTCAATTCTACATCTTCATCTCCATCAAGCTATCTCTTGTATTTTTGCTTTTGCAGTATTTGTTTCATCAAAACTTGTTTTCTGTGAAAGTTAAGAAGTTTTAATTTTTTTATCTCCTACAGGCCATTGCACAGTCAAGAGATTTCAGATGACATAGCTTCAGCTCTGTTTTTTTACAGGTTTTACCAGAAGAAGGTCAGAGCTAATTACATTTCCTAACAAAAAAAAAAGCAGAAGTTTTAACTTGAAAGGAGTCAGAAAAAGGCTTGCTGGTGCATATTTAGTCATTTAGGGAAGAAATGATTTTTTTATGTCTGTTTCAAGATGGATGGATTCAGTAGGGAATTCCTCAAATTAAAGGAAATAGTAAAACGTGTTGATTTTAGCTAGCTATCCATGGAGTAAAGTAAGTGCCAAGTAATGTGAGGCCAACTATAAAATTTATGGTTTAATTTATTGTTTTTAATCTAACAATCAAGTATTTAATTAGTATCTATGTGTTTTTCTACATTTCTTAGCAGTGTGCTTTTATTGCTGGACAACTATTGATTTCTCTCTCTCGCTGTGTACAAACACATGCATGGAGTTCTCAGTTAAGACTCCTTAACATGATAATAATGAATATACTTTAAATATAGTAATATATACATGAAAAGATAGCAAAGCAGTAGTTTTTCTTCTTCTACCCATGTTGCTGTTTAACTGTAGCCAGCAACTAAGCACCACACAACTGCTTGCTCACTCCCCCCGCCCCGCACTGGGATGGGGGAAGAGCATTGAAAAAAAAGTAAAATTCATGGGTTGAGATAAAGGCAGTTTAATAGGACAGAAAAGGAAGGGAAAAAAAAAAATAATACCAAAACAAGTGATGCACGATACAACTGCTCACCACCCACTGACCAGTGCCCAACCAATCCCCAAGCCACAGTGTCCCCCGGCCAGTTTCCCCAGTTTATATACTGGGCACGACATAACATGGTCTGGAATACCCCTTTGGCCAGTTTGGGTCAGGTGTCCTTGCTGTGTCCCCTCCCAGCTTCTTGTGCGCTCCCAGCCTCTGCTGGCAGGGCAGTATGAGAAGCTGAAAAGTCCTTGACTTAGTATAAACACTACTTAGCAACAACTAAAACATCAGTGTGTTATCAACATTCCTCTTATCCTAAAGCCAAAACACAGCACTATAGTAGCCACTAAGAAGAAAATTAACTTTATTCCAGCAGAAACCAGGACAACCCATTAAAACGATTTTGGCACAAGAAGTCTGGTCAATATTAGGCAAATTATAAGATGAGAAGACTTCCTGAGATGTGTCATATTCGTGTGGAAATACAGAGTATTTCTGCAGTGTCCCTGCTTTCCCAAGTTCCAAAATGCTTTTAAATAACTTCTTTGAGTTATCCCAACACCACCATCTGTGAGAATAGAACAGATTTCATTCTTCTTAGTGTATCTTGTAATGACTCATCTTGCCTTTAAAAGTGTCAAAATATTCTGACAGGTGAGGAATCCAGTTCCAGGGGTTTCATGATTTCATAGGAGAAAATTACTGAGTTGTTCTTGTCAGAGAAGGTCCATTTCTTTACTTTCAGCTGAATATTCTTTGCTATAGTAGATGGAGAAATGTATTCATATTTTTATTAATTTCAAAGGAAGCTGTATTCTGTTTCATATTTTCATGTTCTGGATCTTTTCTAAGTCAAAGAAAAATACCACCTGCTTTTCTATTTTTATACCACTTTATAAGCATTAATCTAAGCAAACTTCTGTGAATTTGCTTTCTTTCTGCAATTAGTGAGTGTATTCAGGACAGTTCAATTGCAATTAAAAACAAGCAACGGTTGTTTTAAAGTGCCTGTTGTCAGGCACAATAGAACCTATCAGCAAGAAAACATGGTTGACTCTGAAAGCAATCCACCTGGCTGTGTTTCACTTCCCATATGGGATTATTACTTTGCACATGATTGTCATCCCAGTCAATCTGCGAAGTGTGTGAAAATGTCAGTGGAAAGCTGCAATGGTTACTGGTGTTATTAAGACCAATTTACAGATTTATAAAAAGGCAATTAATTGTATATTAGAGTTGAAGAAAAGCAATGTGAATGCTGCAGTACATGTAATGACATTAATAAGAATGTCTTTAGGGCAAGTCACACAATACAAGATCTTCATATGCATAATTTCATGGGCTTTCTTTATTTGTATCATCTTTTCTAAGCAGGAAAAAACTAATTAGGATCACCTGAGGAGAAAGAGAAACAGCATAGTCAATTAAGAGTCAGACTATCTATATCACCATTGGCACTCGCAAAACGTAAAGCAAATCAGCTTTTTAAACGATGAAAGCAGATTATGGACATGAGATTTGTAATTCTCAAGCGTGCACTGGGAAGCAACATCAGGTAAGCAGTAGGACAAATTTATGAGCACTTTCAAGGTAGTATGTACCATCATTAATATGATTTAAAAAGGCACATGAGGATCTGATAACATGTGAAGAATGTGGTTTTATTATCTCTGTACTTGTAGGTAGTGTTTTCTATGAAAATCAGAGTACCTTAGTACTATTGCTATTTGAGGACCTTGAAAGGTTGTGCAAAAATCATATAATAATTATTATCAGGAGATAAGTTAAAATGTTTTTGCAGACTACTTGAAGAGACCTGATTTTGAAAAGAGGAGCATGCATCACGTTGTAACATAATGAAAATATTTTCTAAACAAACTCATTATTGTGAATGCATTAAGTGTAGTATTGATTTGTTCTCAGTCAGGTATTTCTGCGATTCTCCATATGGCATAAATTGATGACTGGTGACATTTTCTGTACAATGTGGAAAATTGCCCAAACTAATAAAGTTAGTGCTACGCATCAGGTACACCCACACCCTTGATCCCTTTTCTACACCTTCTAGATGTAGAGGTTTGATGGTTTGCACCCCTGCACAGTTATCTGTCTTCCTCTCCAACTGCTACAGCACTGGCCCCAAAAAGAGTGGCAACTTTTAAAATATGCAATATGTTGAGTAGGTGTTTTGCTGAAGTACCAGCATGTTGAACAGTCAGCCCAGTCCCATTTAAAATAATTAGGATTAATTTTCTCTAGCTCTCATGAAAACAAAAAGAAAATTATTTGCAGGTACCTGTACAGTGCCAACTTAAGTATGACAGACTAAAGTCATTAGAGTTAATTTAATTTAAACAAATATTAGCCAAGCTTTGCCAACGTGACAAGTGACTTTAGTTCACTATTTTTGCAAGTCCAAGTCAAAACACATCTTTCTTCCCTGAAAGAGCTGAGCACTTTTCAAAATGGATGAAGCATGTGGCAAGAGCATTTATCATTGTGAAAAACCTTGATCTGAGAAATTTACAGACAGCTTTCGAGTGCCACACAAGCCAAATCCTATCCAAAAATAACAGGTTTTAAAAATGAAAGCTGGTATTTTCAAACATACCTAGGCTATTTATAACAAATTGGATGATTATTTAAGAATTCACGTAAGCAAATAAATCGCTAGGTTCAAAATTTAATGAAGTTCAATTGAAATAAGTAGGAATAATGAAATAAGGCTTGAAGGTTTTGATTCTTGATTAATGGAGATCTATACAGTTCATATATTGTTTTCCTAAAGTAATACCTTTGGAATAAAAAAGCTTTAGATAATTTTAATAATAAATAAAAATAGTAATTAGGAAGGAGTTGGAGACTTGAATGCATGCATCGATCTTTTTAAGCTTTAAACTTTGGAGGTCCCTTCTTTCCTTGTCTCTTAAAATAGGAATAAACACCTTCTGAAAGGCTAAGAAACAGTATTCAGTGATCAGAGGAGCTGATTAAATAAATATCCATGTACTTTCTCAAACCGTGAGAAAAAAAAACATGATCTTTTCTGAAGAACTGATAAAAAGCTTCCTGACCTCTTGCCCCTAAATTTGAAAGTTACCCAAATTTTAATTTCAAAGGGCTAGCAGCAATAGTTGGTGCCCGTGCGCCCAAATTTGCTGTAAATTTCCATGCAGCATACAGTAGAACACATGAACGAGAAATGATGGTATAAGTAGACTAGTTAAAGGTGCGAACTAGACTAATTAATTAATAAATTGGCAGCTTTAATTTTGAGTTGTCAATTACAAAGATGAGAGAGAAAACAAATGTTCTCTTTTCCCCATTGCTTGTGTTAGAGCAGTATCCACTCTACAACTAAAAATCATTGTTAAATGGAAGCGCTCATCTTTTCATAATCTGTACACAGCATTGCTGGATGTTGTCAAATTTATTGGATGCCATGATGCCAATTATTTTTTGTGATTCCCCATCTTTTTTATTATATCAATATAAAATAGTCTCCCTGAAGCCCGATTTTCTTTATTTTCTTAGCCTTTCCCAGCATTAGGGTTGTGGGGACTGGTGCCGCTACCTATGGCTATGTTCCTGGAGAGCAGTCAGTGTCAGCAGTGTTCAGTTTTCTTGCAGACTGCATCTCCTCTTCACCTCCCACCATCCTGTTATTCCTCGTTACAGCAACAGAAACAAATCTCCCGTCTGTCACCAATTTCTAGTTTGTCTCCTAACGGTGGTTCTTTTCTGCTGTTCTTGTCTCCTTTCCTTCTGCTGCCTTTATCATTTCTCACTCATTTCTATTCCACCCTAACTTAATACTGTTATGTCAGGAGATGTGAGATGGCCCTGTTACTCATAGTTCTACAAGTATTTTCCATGTTCAGGTGAGATTTGATTTTTCCCAGAAAGGTTGAAATGTATTGTTAGTCTGCTAACTCAGTAGTCACTGGGGAGAGGCAGTGGTGACTTTGCAGAGAATTTTTCTCCACCTAAATCTCTCTTATTAGAATCAGTTCTTGGAGTGAGAATCAATTCTTACTGAAAATGAGGCTTTTATTGATGCAGGAAGAGATTTTGGGGTGGAAGGAGCGAGGCAGGTTTCTGCTGTGAATGATTTATTTATATTCTAGGCTTGATATATATTTGTAAATAAAGCAAGCCATTTTTACCTTAGCTGTCTGCATTTGCCATCTGAGCTTGTGATATATGTACTGCGTGTGTGCAACTAAAAAGTGTCATTTCTGCTCGATGGTCACAGCAGCTGAGTCAAATGCACAGAAGCCGACTGACAATGCAGCTTCTCCAGAAGGAGAAGGTTCCAGGATAATGCTGTTAATTGCTGATCTGTGTGTTACTTCAATCAGAACTGCTTATTCTGCAGTCCTTCCAAGGAAAGGGCTAGCATCAGTGATGCTATTGTAACCACCTCCATAAAGCACACTTGGCAATTACAGGAGGTTATGTTAAAGGATGTATAAATAACCACCATAAGAATTCCTAGCACAAGTATTTTTGTGCTCATTGGTTTTTTTTCTTGACATACTTACATATCCATCTTATGTGCTCATTGCTTTTGCTAAGATCCACATGCTAAAAGGACAGTTTTCAAAGGCTGAATGGCCTGTTCTTGGCATAGGTAAATTTTGGTAGCAAGGCAGTGGGGCAGGTATACATATTTCAGCTGGCTGGTACCATCCATGCAGTGATTGTACAGGCATCCCACTGGGGCAAAGCATTCCCTAAAACACAGGTTTCATTAAAAAAAAAAAAAAAAAAAAATCACTCCTGGAGCTGAATTAACATTTTGTCTTCCCTGGAAAAGTTCAGTTTTCTGTCCCTTTTTCAACCCTGACTTGTTATATAGCACTGACTAATGCCCAAGGTGCAGCAACAACTTTGACTTCGTTGACGTTCGTATGAACTTGTGCCAGTCTTCAGTTACACCATTCTGCTAGAGGTATTGATACTATGATAAAAGAGCCTTTGCAGATTTCCTGTGTGATCTGAGAAAGGCAAATGTGTGTAAAATCCTCCTTCTAGAAGACCTAACTGGTGGCAGCTCGAACCGTGCCGGTGATCTCGGCTGGCAGGCACGGTACCTGCCTTTGTGTGCTGTGGAGCCAGTCTTTGTGTTGGTCTATGCCTAATGTTACCATCTCTGCACGGTGCGAGGTGAGAGTAACTCAGGGCAGGACTTCACTGAGATGACCCTTAGCAAAGTTTGGGGGGGATGGACCCTTCTGTCCTCAATAGAAGAGCCTGCCCAGAACCAGAAGCCAAGCGCATGAAGCCAAACGCATTCTTCAGGCTTGCATTCTTTCTTCCCCTCTCTTGTACAGCCATTCCCGCTTATCTATGCTGTGTGTCTGTGAGCATGGGTCTCAACTTGTGCTTTTGCCCAAACTAACAGGATAAAGCAAATTTACTCTCTGACTTGAACCAAGTTTTAGAGCATGCTAGGGAGGAAAACCTGTGGTTTGAATGGGTTGGGCATTTGCCATCTAATGTCCCCAGATCCTTGTGCCCTTGCAGCATCTCCTCCAGGATTTTCCAGTGCTTCAGAGGCAGAATACTGAAAGAAGCCTTTTTCACACCAGGTATTGGATGTTCTGCATCTGGACAAACCAGTTTTACTCAGTTGCCCCTTCTCAGCTCTTTGGGATTTAGGTAACATAGAAAACTATTCTCAGTCCCGTCTTAAGGTGCCATTTTTTTAATGCTGCACAATAACCCGTACAACTGGAATCAATGTCCAGGTCTGTTGTCTAGCATTTTTCTTTCCTTTTGGAGAGTGGTATAAATATTAATAGCAGTAACCATGGATATTCTCTTTTATCTGATGTGGTACAAAAGAAGAAAGCTTCTCCAGATCAAATTGACTATTGATCTTGATGTGTCTATTTGTGCAACTACTGTCACCATAACTTCAAGCCTATAATTAAAAAAAATATTGAAGCAAGGTAAGCTTATCCAAAGACAGTAAAAAACACATAAAACATGATGGATGAACTTATTCTTCTATCTTAGGGAGCAAGGGTTAACTAGGAGCCAGAGATGTTACTACAGGGTAAAATCAGTTAAAGTAGTGTCAGCCCTTGAATTTGTTGAAGTGAAAAAATCTATGTATTGTGAGAGGAATTACAGTTCTGTTAGGAGCAGGAGCCTAAAATAAACAGACCTGAAACATGAAAATTATTTGGAAATGAGCAAAGGCTTGAGCAAGACCTAACTTTTGTTATTTTCTCTCTACATCCACCATGTATAGTGATTATGCTTTGTTTAATAACAAGGACAAGCAGCATTTTAGCACAGCTGTTCTCTCACTTTCATTTTTCTGCAAATAAAACTCTTAAACAGGCTTTTTCTTTCTACCAGCTCTTTCCATGGTAAGAAGAAATGATTGCCCCCCCATACATTCTCTTTTCTTTTCATTCCAAAGCATAATGATCTCCACTGGATGCTGACTGGATAAAAGATGGAGCAGAATGTTTTTAACGTAACTCTGATTGACCTTTATGTTCACCACGCCGTCTGGCTTTAATTCTTCCTAGAATTGCATTAACATTTGTTGAATACATATACAATTACATTTGTTGAAAATTTTGTATACAAAGAATGCTTTGCTACAGACTCTGGTCTTCAATAGAAATATAATGTTTTTATGCCAGCCGTGACGATTGCAAATCTCTGATTATGGGATTACATTTTCTGCAATCAGGAGTTATTTGTGACAGAATATTTTTAGTTTTCCTGCATGTTTTGTCTCCCTGCTCTTCATCTGTGAATACGTTCCTTCTCTAAATTTCCTTCTTTGCTGGGTTTACTGCACAAAGAACTTATGAATGGGTGAGACATCCATTCATATCTTTCCGCAGCCTGTATTCAGGCTGTGTCTCTTCTCATTCTTTGTAAGGAGAGATTCATTTTCCACTATTGTGAAAATGGAATTAATTCTTAGATTTACGATTTTTAAGCATTTGTTGTTTGAGAGCAGAAGCACATAAAACAGTTGTTGTACAAACTGAGCACATCTGGCTGAATCTTTTCCTTTGGTCTCCCTTAAAAGGGCTGCTTGTTCATAAAGCTCACCCTGGATTGTTTAGAGACATAACAAAGAACTGGGCAGGATTTAATTTTCCAGCAACACAAACTATTGTAATTTTAATAGTCTTATATTCTTATTCTAAGATTAAATGGGGAGAAAAAGACAAGAAATACAATGCTCTGGGAGGAAGGGACTGACAGTATGAAAATGGAGACAGGTTGCTAAGATGTCTGGGTTCATCTTGTGTCACGGCATTAAGTCGCCTACTGAATAAATACATGAGTTTGGGAACTCCAGTGATGGCTGCGATTCATATTTAAGCATATAGTTCCCTGACACTGTCTCATGAAAGGCGTGAAAGTTGCACAAAGAGTGCCTGTGATGTTAATTGTGGGATTTTTGTTGCTTTTGTTTGTTTGGGAGGTTGTTTGCTTTTCCTGGTCAGAAAATTAAGGTGAAGTTCATGCTGAAACAGGTCAGAAATCTTGTCAATAGATGAACAATTGGTCATTACAAGAGCAGAAAAACATAAGAAAGTAAAAAACCATATTCATACCTTCTGGTTCCTAGAGGTCCTTACTCTGAGATAAACAAGGTAAAATTATCCCAGGAAGCAGCCCAACCAGAAAGGCCTTGAAGGTGAGACTGAGCTTTTTCTTCCCTAAATTGTCTCAGGGAATTACACATTTTTAGAGAGCACCTGCAGCTTTCTCTGCAGCACTCAAAATCTGCTCACATAACATCTTTGGCTTCAACCAATGCAGCTGGCAGTAATTATGGGACTTGCAGCTCAGACCTGGTTTATACGTTAACTACTGATGGTCTGCCCTTCCCAGGCAGGGAATTTGCTCAATGGTCATAATCACTTCCAAAATTTTGTTTCTGTTTTGTGAACTCTGAATCCTAACTCCAGCCCCAAGCCCATATGGAGTCTCAATGTTCTTTGTACACAGAAAATTCGACTTTTATTTTGACTCCAGTCTTGGCTCACCTGTCACTTGAATATCGTATATAAGTGCTTTTTTATCCTAACACCTCCACCTTTGACTTTCAATAGAATAGAATAGAATATTTCATTTATTAAGGGCATTCTCCAAGTGCCTCTTGGAAGGAAGCCTGTTCCAGTGTTTGACCACCCTCTCGGTAAACAAATGCTTCCTAAAGTCCAGTCTAAAGTTCCCCTGGCATGGCTTTGAACCATTCCCACGTGTCTTATCAGCACCTCCCTCTCCACGTCCCCTCTTCAGGAAACTGTAGAGATCAATGAGGTCACCCCTCAGCCTCCTTTTCTCCAAACTAGAAAAACCCAAAGTCCTTAGCTGCTCCTCCTAGGACATTGCTTCCAGCCCTTTCACCCGCTTTGTTCCGCTCCTCTGGATGCATTCAAGGACCTTCAAATCCTTCCTAAATTGTGGGGCCCAATTTCCTTCGTTTGTGCGTGGTTTTCTGGCGTGCTGGCAGTAATGTGATTCTTCCTTGACTTTTGGTACCCAAATGTGGTTGCCATGTCTGTTCTCAGTCACCCCTACCCAGCGGTTATAACCATTGTGATGGTAGGTTGATGATCCGTGACCCATCAGGTCACCTAATGATCAGCCCAGAGTCCCTGAGAGACATTGGATATATGTGAGATTTTGATCAGACCCATTAACTTCATGTCTTCTTGCACTTGCATTTATAAATGGAAAATAATTTTAAAAATTTTTTGTGTTTGTGCTTAGTCTTCACCCTTACCAATGTTCTGCTGGAAATGGAAACAGAACAAAGAGGTGACTTCTGTGCCAGAAATGTGGTGTAGGGGCAGCAACAGTGACTGCTCTGCAGCAAATCCCCCACACAAATTACTTTAATGTAGGTCAAAGTTACAACAGATATTAGACAAGGTCCAGACAACATCTAAAAAGCCTTTATTTTTCAACAGTTTCGTTTCTTTTTTTTTTTTCCCCAAATATCTATCATCATGTCTCATTCTGTTTGTGTTAAGGACTTCTGATGAGTCAGCACCTGAGTATCTCAAGAACCAACCACTCTGCCTGATTTTTTTTTTCTTCTTTTTTTCTGGTGGATTATGGCTTGAATGAGTGTGCTGTAATGTCAAGATATCCTTTGCTGTTCTAGAGGGCAGCTCATCTCAATATGCTTATTGCTGGATTTATTAGAATAAACCTGTCACTGGTAGAACCACAACAAATTAAGGTTATCTCCTAAACAGAACTTTTGACTAGTACTTTTGGACTTATTTTTCTGAAGAAGACACTTATGTATATGTTTCAAGTACCATTATTCAAACATGAATACATTTCACAGAGGGAAGTTTTAAACTTTAGAGTATACTGAGGAAAAATAAGAGGTAGCAGAGTTTAAAGATTCAAAACTGTAATACTGACCTCTAGTGACTACAGAACTAAGTAGGTCTTCCAGAACAAGCTTAAATTTGCTGTAAACCTAGTATTTTATAAAGATTTAGAATGGCATTATATTATTGATGAGACAGGATTTTTGCTTTTCTACCTTTTTCAGCTGAAATTCATGATTTGTAGCTAAAACTGGTATCTGCTTAAATGTTCCTTTCTTAATAGTCCTTGAACATATTTTATTACCTTTATTCTAGTCTGAAAGTAATTAAACCTTATTTGAAGCGCATCTGAACTTCCTTGCTGTGTGTTCTCTGGCACATAGAACAGAAAATGAGAATACTCCAAATGACTTCACACCTCATCTCAAACTCTTTATAAGGATTTAATTTTACAGAATGTTGTCTCCTGTGATCTTAGTCCTCAGGTAGCTTTTACTGAAAATTTCTCAGATAACTTTTTTATTAATCTTGAGATAATGTTCATTAAAACACAAAATACTGTCCTTTTAAAGTCATCTTTCTATGAAAGTTAAAACCACACTGCTGGAAATACATTGATTTTGAATGATGCTGCCTTGAGCACAGTGGACACTCAGAGCACTTAATGTTTAGTCGTATATAATCATTGACAACTTTTGTGCTTGGTGGTGGATATCAGATGTAAACTTAATTTGATTCCCACTATACATGTACATAATGTATAGGTCATTTATTACCTAATCACCTTCTAAACATAACCCAAATGAAAGGAATAACCTTTACGTTTGTCATTCCCAGGATAATTCAGTAAAATTCGGAATATTACAACAAGTCATCTGTGTACATAGTTTTAGCTCTTTAGAGCCAGGAACACAAGGCCTAATATTCAAAGTCCATGAGCTAAACAGAAAATAAGCAAACAAAAATAAGGTTTGACTTTTCATTTCTCCTTCTGATACAGAAAGTAGGAAAAGCTGCTCAATGTATTACTATAAAACAAAAACAATCTCAGTGTTTCATTTAGATATTACTGAAATGAAAAGTTTTAGATTTTTTTTCTGTTTTGAGGAAATTATTCAACTGAATAATACAAGGAGACAGAAATATGACAAGTCAGAAGGAAACAGTGCCAGAACAACATATGAAAAAAACAGTGAGGACTGTTGGTGACTAATTTCCATTTGATTGCAAGGCGATGTTACAGACTAAAAAATCTGGCCAAAGATTATGATAACTTTGTTACGTAATGAAAGACATTTGGCTTTCTGATAGAAGATTAGGATGCCAATATGCTCTATTGTGATAGAACCTCACAGTGACACCTTTTATAAGTCATACAGATATATGTATTGAAGGTAACTACAGCTCCTATTGTGCAGGGATTTTAATGCCGTTACATGTCTTACGAGTAGGCTTATTCATTATTAACCAAGTCTTTATTCAGAGGAGATACAATTTGAAAAATATTTCAAATGAGTCATTTAGAGTTAAAATCACTGAGAATCTGAGTCCCTTCAACCTCTATACACAACATGGTTCATAACACAAATCCATGATTTGTTGTTCCTTTCATGTTTGGTTTGACAGATCCAATATTTTCCTAGTTTGCTGAATAGAAGAAATGTCCTTGATGAGTTTTTCAGATCCTTCTTGTACCTTGATGTAGAAAACTCCGGAGAGATATTGATTCTTGATGATATCAGTGCCTGGTAGGACAGAAATTTTGATTTATTTACTGTTAGATTCTGTACATTTATGTCATTGCGGAACTGAAGCCAGCATATTTGGTCAGTCATGCATGAGAAAAGATGGTTGTTTGATTTAGTATTTTGGTTAGGGATTATTTTGCAGGGAAAGTTATTCTGATTGCATGGTAAAGGAATTTACATCATGGTCTTTGAGGTTATGTAGCAAAATTTACTATCATCAGCAAAATCTACTCTTTTTTTGCATTTGAGAATTATAGTAAAAGCAAGACCATATTTTCAAAACAGCGAGTCTTTAAGAGAAATTACACTGCTGCTATGGAGAAAAGCTATGGAAAAGTATATCACTTTGAACTTGCTTACATCTATCAAAAATTTAAGATGGGAGTTTCAAAAACTTAATTCTCATTTAGTGAACAGACTTTTTAAAAGTGATCAAGGTTACCCAAACTTTATTTCTGTCAAGCACCTTGAAAATTAAGATCCCTTGTAAGTTCAGTCTTGCAGGCTGTGGAGCCCTGCAGTAAGATGTTGTGTTCTCACCTTCAACCACACTTCTCAGGTGGCCAAAGGTATGTATTTTAGAAGAATAAACCTTGATCAGTATTTTTCCCTTATTTGATTTTGATAGCATCTCTTAGATCTTGTTTGGGAGAATAAGATTTAGTAATATTCGTTTATGTCCATAGTCTTATCTCTGCTATCATAAAACATTAGTAAAGACTTTTTCAAAGTTGTATCAGGGAAAAATACATCTGGAAAATTCTGATGAAATGAAAAAAAATTAAAGTACATATCCTAGAATAAAATAATTCTATTAATGAGAAATCTTCAAAGAAAATGTTATCAAAAGTTTTTTGGACAAAATAGACATTAGCTGAAATTTAGCTCCCAGGTTTTATTTGTTTTTCTAACTTTTAACTCTAAAGCCATTAAAGTTATAATACAAATCACTAATGCATTTTAAAAAATGGAGTTGCAATCATCTAAATTACAGAAACAAACGCAGTATGAAGCATCTGCCTCTGTGTCGTTTTCTTCTTTTTAAATAGCACTCTTCAAAGCACTAGCCAGAGTCAGTGCTGATAATAGCACTCCCTCCTTTTTCTTTTCTTTTTTTTTTTTTTCTCTTCGCTTTTTACCTCTACTGAATTGTTTGAGATAGCAAAGCTTAGGGGTAAATGCAGGTTGATGCTTCAGACTTGGAGAACTGTGATGGTGGATGTTTACCATCATTTAGTACTATTTACCCCTTCCATTATGAACTTAGTAATATAATTTTGAGGGTACTTTATAGCTGGTGATGCTAAGCTTACCGACTTACAGACTTTACTTACAGACTCACAGGCACGTGATTGTGTGCTATAAGGGAGAGGCATCTCCTCTCTGGAGACTGCTGGGGTTCCTCTATCGTATAGATGGGCAGAGAGTGAGTCCTCCATGTTCTGTGTGTCCTACATTTGTGGGTAATAGATGTAGGCACACCATTTACTGGTAGAACCTGTTTAGAGACCACAACCTCAATAGGCTGGAGTTGAAAAGTACACCACGTTGCTCTCTATTTTAATCTTTTGTAATTCTTTCTCTAAGGTGACATGCAGCTCCCGGTACGAGTGCTTAGATTGGACCCTCTAGGCAGGATCTGGACTAATAAGGCGTTGTGCTATGATTATTTCAAATCTGCTTTGCCTGTCTCCATTACTTTTTTATTTTTCTGCTGCATGTAAAAAGAAAGCCGGATCTGAAGGTTATATTCACTTACCCAAATGTCAAGTTCTGTGTGAACATCTCGGCTGACATTTTTCTCTATGCTTGGTAAGGAATGATCCAAATATCTGACGGTAATGCTGTACCAACTGTAACCTACTAGCCTTGTTCAGACATGAAAGCTTGATTTGGTCATTGTCTCAGAAAGTTGATAAAGACCTGAAATTGGAAAATGTTAACATAATAGCTCCTCATTTTACTTCTTTGTTGTTCAGCTTGGATTGAAAGTGATTTCATGTGTTTAAACTAAAGGAAATACACTGTATGTGAAATATTTAATAGGCTGATTTGTGCCACTTCAGCCTTTTCTTGCACACACATCTTCTAGCACTAGATAACACCCCCTATTACCAGTAGTTAATGCTTCCAAAATGTGAAAGGTGATTCCATTCCTTTAATACTCAGAAGTTTATGGTGTGTATTTGGTGTCAGACTTCCAAAACGACATAAGAGTCAGTAGTACCTAATTAGATGTCTAATCAATGGGCTATGACTTTCTATATCTGGACATGTAAGCTCAAGGCTGACCAGTTCTCACAATCTGTCTGTTTTATCTAAGTTACTTTATGTGAAGGATTTGAGGCATTGTGGAAAGGAAACTTCTTGGTTAGATGCACTATGTTTCAAATATTATCCTAGGCAGACCCCAACAAATACCTCCAAATAATGATATCAATGGTCTGAAACATGTCAGCTGTCTAGCGTGGCAGCTTCTGCTCCCAAGAGATTAAAAGGATTTGTGCTGAACTCAGATCCTGTTCTGGATCTGAGCCAGATCTACAGGCATGTGCTCCCGAAAAAGAGGTGTCAGTCTCTCTCGCTCCAACTGGACTAAATGGTGGGGAACGCCAAGTGTCTTAGTGACTCGCTGGCCCAGGACAGTGCTACCGCTGGCTGGGATTCTAAACAAAAAGCAGCGCAGACTCAAAACTCTTTTCGCATGTGTTTTTTTTTTTAAATACCGTCAGGGTGTTTCTCCCTCTCTCTCCCTCGCTCTCTTCCTCTTCGCTGCTTTGCAGAGTGTGTGTGAGACCAGCACAGTCAAAATGTGGTATTTTGTTGAATAGTATGTGGAGTGAAACGCTACTCTAGGTTAGGAGCCCTGGAGATTATGTTTCGTGTTCCTTCCATATAAGGACGTATGGCAAGACTGTATTCCAATTCTTGACCTAACAAAATTGCAAAATATTTTAAATTCTTTAAGTTTGGGGTGGGGGGGTGTGCTCCCCTTTTCCCAGTAATTTTTCAATTCTTCTAGGTTTCCTTGAGTTTGTGTTAAAGAAGAGAGTTCTACCCAAAGTACTGAAAAAGTAAATCACAGTTCTGTGATAAAAGACTGGTAAATAAAAATAAAGACCTAGTGGTGTTTAGCCAAATTCTGCTAACAAACTAAGCACTGCCTGTGAGAGGTACCACAGCAATACTCCTCTTGCATCTCTTCTCTCTGAGTTTTAGTACTCCTTGACAGACTTTGAATGTGTTCACAGCCCTGTGTGTGGATGCTTTCATATTAGAGGTAAAAGCAGAAGGCAATGACTTTCTTTGCCTGTCACTTACTTACAGACGATGATGAAATATCACATCATCCCTGGCATGCTGTGTTCCTCTGATATCTTCCCTTCCCTCCCCTTCCTGAGTGAGGAGCAAGGAGATGGCATTTACATTTCCATTGCTGGTCATCTTACCCACGTAAATGAAGCAGCTGGCACCAGCTCAAGCTTTTTAGGGCCTTGTCTTTAACATTAGAAATATTATCAATTATATGCAATATGAAGTCTTCCCAAAGAAGGAAAAGGATGTCAATGTTATTTTGAAAGGAACTTGCCCATGGTGCTATTGCACAATAGATGACTGGATGAATTGGAGCTCAGGAACCAATTTATTTGAGAGCTCTGTTTCAGAGAAGATTCAGTGAATGAAGGTCTGCTGTTAAAATAAATAAATAAATAAATAAATAAATAAATAAAACACCGAAAAAATTCCACAGTAGAACTCTTGCATTTCTCCTACTAACCTCAAAAAAGCTTGTAAACAGGAAACACTTGGAACAGATTTTGACACTGAACTGAAAGTAGGAATGTGGGCAAATGAATTTTAAATGTTGGGGTTTTTAATGGAAAAAGTTAAAGAAAATTTTCCTAGCCTTTTTTTCTCCATTTGTGAGACTTGCAAGGGAAATTATGTCATCCAAACTGTAAGAAGACATGTTTTGCTGGGATATCAGTCAGAGGATATTCAAATCATGACTTTCACAAAATTGGTAGTTAAGCAACCTTTTTCTGACATGATCATATTTTGCAGTTTAAAACCTGCTTGTACATAATTATATACTCAATTCATTTGATTGACAATGGTTATTTGCTTACTTTAAAAACTAAGCAAATAGTTTGACAAGACAAGAAGGGAACAAAATTAATTCATACTTTGTGTCACTGTTCATGAAAAACAGGCTGCAAATATATAAAGTGTTCAGGCAGCTAATATCTATCTGATATTGTAACTGAGACTTTTGCACTATTTTCATGGACTATATTGCTGGAATTAACTGTGCTTCTCTTCAGAAATTACCCACATATAATTCCATTTTTTAGTCTTTTATTTCTTCAGTGAATTTGTTAAAGATGTGTAACAATACCTTTAGGTTTCTGAAAGACTCGTTCTAGAAGAAGTTCGATTCTCCATCTGTTTGGTATTTCTTGTTCTTTCTATAAGTTATTGCCCAAGTTGTTCAGTGCTGTTTGAACTTTTATGTTGCATGTATTAACTTTAATAAATGTGAGAATTGTCATGCCAGAAACCCATGAGACATTGAGGGATCCATGCAGTAGCCTGATCATAGATGTCTAGTGTCATGTTGCATGTCCTACAGCATCCAAAACATTGGCAAGGCTCTGGCAGGTATGGTGCAGGACTTGGAGGAGACCCATGCCGTTTTGGATCACCAGCATGAGGCTAGGCAGGATACCTCAGGGCATCTGAAATGGCAATAGGCACCTATATTTAAGGAATTAAATTCAGCCTTGGAATTTTTCTGAAAGGAAAATGGGAGTGCAAAGGCATGCTTCATAAATTGCCACAATGTACAGCAACTTGCTGCCTTGCATGGTCTCTTAACCCAGATAGCACAATTCCTGGTTTGCTCAAGTAGTTAAACTATTGAGAAAATAAACGTGGAGCAAGTCCCATTCTTATTGTCAATTCTTTCTTTTCTGCCGATAATTTCAACATGTTTATATTAAGAGTAAATCATGGCACCATTTTTCTCCAAGGGTTTCTGTCCAAGCATATTTTGCCCCCTTTCTTGTATTTTGTGAGCAGCCTTCCATTTATAAACCCCTTGTTTTGGGCTTGAATTGCAGGCTTGAGTCACCCATGCTCTCCTCAAACTACAAAGACTACCTAAGAGCACAAGTAGTTAATCAGGTTGCACTTTTATGAGAAAAGGCCAAGGGATGCATAGCTAAGAGTTTTGTAGACATAAGCAATGGAGCAGCACACTTCCTACAGTATGAACAGCCTTTTTCGTACTTATGCTGCTTCAACACTTTTTGATTAGCTGGCTTAATTTTGCCAACTAAATCTTAACCCTCCAGATTGTCTACTGTAGCCACAGGCACGATCCTATCCAAAATGTTTTTTTCTTTCCCTCCAAAGTCAGACAGCCAGAACACTATTAGAATCTGATGCCACAGTCAGGTTACGGAAATTGCTTTCTAATCCACCTAATGTTTTAATATACTGGATGAAATAAGAACTAACTGCATTTTCAACAATTTAGCAGTAATATGCTGTGATACGTGTCTGGAGATTAAGTGACTCAAAGTTGAAGGGATACCTCCATGATTGCTCTGGAGTTTGCTCCCTGCTGAGCTGAGTTTCTGCTGAGGTGCGGTACTTTTTGAAGGCTCCTCTCATTTCACAGGCATTAGGCTGTGTATGTCATGGTAGGCAATATTCCCTACCGGTTCTGAGTGTGCTATAGTATTGCAGTGGGGATTACTTCCCTTATTTTGTTTTCAAAAGGATGCAGGTAAGTTCCACCATATGGGTGCTTTCTCTTGACTTCAGGTTATTATTTATATACAGAAAGCATATTTTATATGAAAGAAGGTTGTTTAATAGCAATCTAAAACACTGTTACACTATTTATAGCCTCCTTCGTGTTACAAGTACTTTGCTCTGGATTTTTTTGCATGCAAGTTCTTTTTCAAAATTAGAAAAATTGTTTCCATTCTGGAGAACTGTTCTGGCAACTTACTGAACTAAATAAAATTGGGATCTAAATTACATGGACTAAATGTTTTAAATTGAGATATTTTATTTGCTGACATGTAACACTGCCAATATGTTTGCTTTTATAACTGGGACTGGGAATTCTGTACTATGTTCTACAATAGTCAAGCCTGATACTGTAATTTTCAAATGGATCTATGGGTATGAAACCAAGTTTCCATTGATTTTGAATTGTCTCTGTGATAAAACAGAGAAGTTACAAAAGCTTTTCCTTCATGGAAGGATATACTTACCATTTTTCACTCTAATTGTGCTTGAAAAATTGCTGTTGTGCTTGTTCTATCTAAGCTGTTTATAATTAGTATTCCATAATGTGTAGGAAACCAAAATACCTTTGTTAACAGCTGGATAGTATGTACCTAAATTTCTGCCATCTGGTCCTACAGTCTTGGCTAATACAGTGGGCTGAACTTACCATAAAGTCAATATTCAATAGAAATATGAAGTAGCAGAATGGATGAGTAGAAGAGGGAAGGAAAAAAATTAAAGAATACATATAGAAAGAAGATATAATTTTACGGTTAACTATTAACCTAAAATACTTTTTCAGTGTGTCTTTATACATTAATTGGATCATGTTCAGTATCTCAAACAAGCAACTAAACTATTTTAATATGCTAATAGATTCAAATGTTAATCAATACTCTATCTTGAGCCCTTTGCCCTTTCCACCCTAGTCATGAAAAATGTGCCAGAACCCCTACCCTTAAATCCCCACCTCTGTTTTTATCTGACGAGCATGTTTCTGTTGCTGGATACAACTGGAACATGTGAAAGAATGCTAGTGAGCTGCAGTCAAGATGGTCGTTTCATTACAGTGATTTATAAATGGATTATCTGTGAAAATGGCTCAGCCTTTTATGCAAGCACCCTACAGAGGCAGACATAACTCCAGTTGGCTGGTCTCAACAACAGGTCTTGCTTTCCTGTTATTTTACAGCAGTAGGCTGATGCTTTACTGCAAATGACAGCAATCTAACCAAAAAGAATTAGCCAACTTCCAATAGTGTTAAACTCCAAGTGCTTTGTCTTGGATTCCTTTGAGGTATCTGACCACCCTCAACCCAGAACCATATTTTCTTCTACATTCTCTTTAACAATAGGAGGCATTGAGGACCAACAAATTGCCAAGATGGAAAGAAACTGTCGAACCTGAAAACCATGGACCAGAATTTTTCCTTTTGCCTTGCAAAACAAATACTGTATGGAGGACAATGTTGAGGGGTCAACATTTATATCACAGGCTATTGCTTGCTTCATAGAACATATTAACACAACTTTTCAGTTATTAATCCCTTTTAGAATGCTCAGCTCTTATTGCAGCGCAAGGAAATTAGCCCAAAACTCTGTGATCAGTTAGTTAAGTGATAGTACTTATTTTCTGAAATTTCCCAATAACTGTTTTGTGAGAATTGCAACCAATTATTGTCACTTTGATAGTAGAATGGCCAGATTACTTACAAAGAAGTGTGTTTCTGAAGTTTTTCTGGCTGAAAGGGAATGGCAGTTTTTACCGATGGCAAGGAGTATGTCCATTCTTTTTCTTTCTAGCTAGTGTAAGACACATTCCACCATAGATGAAAATTGTTATTTACCGAAAGTAAGATGGGCTAGTGATCGCAAGTGGCAAAAAGCATGTGTTTTCCATTTTTATTTTCACATGCGTTCAGGATTTTGGGTTATAACAAAGTTATTTTCTTGGCAGCTTATAAAAGGTGTGTATTTTAGGCATACCAGTGTTAAGAAGCACATCTCTAAGTAGCAAAATACAATTTTACCTACTTCTGATATTTATGGGAGGGTTTACAAAAACTGAACTTTTTACAGAATTTGATTTTCATATAAAGAACAGTTAAGCTAATGGGTTGGTCCTCTGTTTCTCTGTAACAACATAACACAGTTTAATAACACAGATACAAATAGTAAAAAGTACATGTTATACATTATGATTCTTTAAAAGCTACCACTGTCTAATGTAAGAAAACTGGAAGTTCTATTGTTATTCTATAAAAAGCAGTGTTGTTTAATATAATTTAGACATTGGAAGCCTTTCTCACAGAAACTCATTATACCACAGTCTGTTAAAAAAATCATATTTTGTCTTGTAGTGTTTTCTTCTAATTCTCAAAGCAAAGTAGACCACACAATTCTAGGCTTGCTTTGTATGATTATG
Source organism: Aquila chrysaetos chrysaetos (assembly GCF_900496995.4). NCBI lineage: Eukaryota > Metazoa > Chordata > Aves > Accipitriformes > Accipitridae > Aquila > Aquila chrysaetos. The sequence continues at coordinate 9,498,828 of NC_044012.1, forward strand.
CAGAAAGAGTATTTAAGCATTAGGAACTTTAATTATGCAGAAGCTTTACTGAGGGATTTTAAATAAAAGATTTGTGTACATCATATTATAATGAGCAAAGTAAATATGTTTCTTGCAGTTATATGAAATATTATTGTACTGAGGACAGGGCAATTTAATCAATAGCAACTGCACAGTGACCTATAAATGACTTTTTTTTTCCTTAGATATGTTGGTACCAGAATTTTTAAGACTCTGCTAGCTCCATGTAGGTTTTCGGAGTCTCTCAGAAAGGCTGTGTTGTCTTTGTAGTACTGCCTAAGGAGCCCTGACTACAACAGGAATGCTGTGGCTGATAAGTGGCCACATCTGTTTCAGTCTGATTCTCCATCACTTGCATCCCAAGGTAATGCGCCAGATGTTCTGTTCAGACAGGTGAAACATGTTTGTTAGCAGTTCAAAAAATATTTTGAAGAAAAGAGCAAAGAGACAAAAAAAATCTCTTGAATCTTACCTCTTCTGGAAAAGTCTCATAAAGTCAGAACCTCATATATATCCCATAGAAGTGTTTTCTTTTGCCTTTTCTAGAACTTAAAAAAGCCATGCCACTTAGTTGGACTTCTAGCTAAGGCAATGGTTACAATATTATGGATCACAGCTGTTATGAATGGGGTCACAAATCTGACAAAAATGTACTGCTTATTTTAGTTTTGGGGATCACGATAAAAATATGATTGTATCTGGAAACAATTTAGAAACTGATGATCCAAGGCATTGCAGGTGAAGAGAATGTCAACTTTAAACACCTCACAGTTCACATAGCATTCCTGCTAAGCCCCTCTCCTTTGAAACTTAAGCATAGGAAGTATCATGCATGTGCTTCAATCCTAATTCAGCAAAGTACTTGTTTAAATGTTTCTGCATGTCCATTTGTGAAATGCATTGGGGATTGTAATACTGAAGTATTATGTGTGAAATCCTGTCTCCATGAGTTGGGAGAAAAAACTCATTGATTTTTAGTGAGGCTGGGGGTTTAACCATACTTACTAAATGGTGTGAATTTCAATACACAATCTTACTTTTTGCGTATGTCCATTTGAAATTTAGAACTGTGTATGTCAAGAATGATTGATCCATAGCTGTCTAGTATTATGAACAACTTTAATGAGTTAATAAGCAACACTTATTTAAAAAATTTAACCTGTATTTTCTAAAAATAGAAATATAGTATATGACATGTTGAGAAGTTCTTATTAGGTATTATAATCAAACATTTGATTACAGATTGCAATTTTGATAGAGCACTGACACAATTTGCCATAATGACTTCCAGACAGTAGTGTTGTACCACAAATTCATTGATTTTGCAGATACGTCTAGACGAACAAGGAGGCACACTTGATTTCTTTATATGTTATGATTATGGCCTAAGAAACTCTTTTTGACTAAACTATTCATTAAGTTGTTTGAATTTTGTCATTCACAAAGAACAGCCCCAGCACTATAGTGTGCTCTTACTTCTCACAAAAACGTGCCAAAAAAAAAAAAAAAAAAAAAAAGTGCAGCATTCTCATCTACACTATGGGTGATGGACACATGAAATAAAGACATGCTTCTAGCCCCCCTGCTTCATATTCTCTTTCTTATAAAACTGTATTTTACAGACCTTAAAAGTTACAAAGGAAAAAATGTAGGAGGACAGAAGATTAGAAGGAAAAACACTGAATGAAATAAAAAAGTAAGTAACTCAATCATAGCTCTGGCCTAAACTGGAATGAAACACCCTAATTAAGAAGAAACACTCTTTTTGCTAAGTATAGGTCAGTACTGAGTCTTATTACCAATCATAGCTGTTCACGGAAAAATATAAAATTCTGAAATAATAGTAATTTCAGAAGAAGAAATCTGCTTCTAGCCAGGATCTTGACTATGTACATAAACTCTGTCCAAGGGAGGAATCAGTAGTCATTCTCCATTTCTGGTTTCTCCTTCTTTACCAGTTACCAGGAGAACTTGGCAAAGAAACCACAAGTGTAATGTGAAAGTGACCTTGTTTTGTCAAATAATTTCTTTTAATATGGGTAAAGATGAGCAGCATTCCTTAACAACCAGCAGTTTTGACTTTTGTGTGCTGTTGTTGCTGAGAACAGTAACTGCAGAAAATTATGGGCTCTGTTGGTTGATTTTCAAAATGACTGTTTTTATTACCTTCGTGGATTATAATTTATGGATTAAGCTAATTACACATAAAGACTTGAATCTCAAGTATCTAATCATTAGACTTGAACAACACTAAATATTATAGTTAAAAGCTGAATACCTTTCCTTGAAAACTGTATTATTAAGCTATAAGTATGATCATTTCAGTATTTTTGGATTTGTTTTTCCTGTACTGTGAGAACAGTATAATCAGTTATGGGCCCTAAATGTGTATAGGTAAATTCATTTTGGGGCAATACTTCACTGCGGTTTGTAGAAGCCTGTAGGGACAGTGTTGCTGAGGTTTGCTACCTCCAGCCAAGGTAGTTAGGTTGCTTCTTTATGGTTTGTACAAGACAGGAGACCATTTCCAGAACCAAACTTTTTTCAGGAAAATCTATGTATTAGATTTTTCATTGTTGTCTTCTGACATTGTGAAAGGTATGTGAGCTGATGGATACACAGTTGTTTTCTCAGCCCTCAAGACCTGAAGAGAGTCCAGGCTTGCTCTTGGCATGCAAGGGATTACCTAGTCTTTATTCTGGGACTGTGGATCCTTGTTCAGCCTTTCCATAGCTCCTCCAGCTCCATATGACATTAAGCAGTTCAGCTCTTGTTTCTTCTGAAGTACTTCTCTTTCATGAATAATAAAACCAGCTGTAGAAAAGAATAGGTATGAGGTAAACTGGGGGAGCGGGGAGGAGGGCGAGAGATATTTCAATAAGAAATACAACATGGTTAAAAATCCAGTGTATAAATCATAGGCCTGCGTAACAAAAGAAAAAAATGTCCCATAGTGTCATATTCTAAAACATTTTAAAGTGAATCATTTCAAAATCTAGTCATTATAGAGTGATTTTACAACAGAACCTTAAGGGAAAAGGTTTCTCTCCAGAAGGTAATTAAATAGCTCATCATTTACCATTGTAAAATGTATCCAAATTTCATTTCTGGAGTTTTGCTTTTTTTATAAAAGCAAGGTTCTATTCTTTCTGTCCAGAGAATAAAACATTTCACTTAAAGATCATCCACCAAATGTACATTAAATGATGTTACAGTAGTAGTGTCCTTCTTCCTTTGTTGCTTTCTCAGGATCTGTTATTTTGATGAGTCACTATAGATTAGAACAGCCATGTGTGAAACAAATCAAAGTGGGACACTGCATTTAATAGCATTTTCCAAAGAAAATAAATCCAAACCTCAGATTCTTCTCTAGGTCCACAAACTGATTACGGACAACAAACTGAATACAGTCTGACCTTGAATGCGGGACCACATAACTACTTCAACTTTATTACAATCTTGTATGTTCTCCATGAGCTACTACACTATCATTTTCCCTTTTTGCACTGATGTGTAATTCTCCTTTAGTTACATGTAAGCGTGAAAGTTAACAAGCTGTCTTAACTAATACAGATTTATTACATAACTAGCCTTATTTTAAGAAAGCAACCTATTTAATGCAGCAGATAAACACATGCTTAATTTAAGTTCTTACAAAAAATGTATTCAAATGTTTCCCTGAGACAAGACTACAGTCCTCATGAGAATAAATCAGGTTTGGCAATGTTCTTTCTTTAGTCAAAAAGCAATTTGGGGCTTGATCATGGTATCATATATACAGTCATGATATTCTTAACATGCTCTCTCTTTCATACAGATAGGAAGTTCTACTCTGATAAACAAGATACAATTAGAAATATATGTGTATACATATATGACAACATAAGAGGAATTTAAGAAGAAAATATTTACCACTTTAAATCCAACATACTATTTTTGTCTTATTTCTTATTAACTGATTACATGCCATTTTTTATGATTAATAACCTGACGTGCTAGACTCTGTTAACATAGACTACCAGAGTAGTAGTGTGATGCAGAAATACCTTGCAGATGCAAGATTTGTTATTCTTGCAACACCCGAATCTATAATGTTTCCAAAAATTCCATATAGCTTTCTGGGAATTCATGGAACTGAAACCAATTTAGATGTAATCCATCACTTTCTAGCCATTTCTTGATCTAAAATCTTTTTGGGGTTTGGTTTGTACTTCTAGTGATTCCCAGATCTGGAACTTTTCTAAGGAATTCCCTTTGCTTTCCAGGAGCTTCCCCACAGCTTTATATGGATTTTCCCAACGTTTTCTGGGAATTCCTTCTACTTTGTAGAAATTTCCCACAGCTTTGCAGGATTTCCTAGACCTAGAACCTGTCTAGAAATTCCCTGTGGCTTTCTAAGAATTCCTTGTCCTAGGACCACTCCCCCATCCCCAGCTTTCTAGGCATATCCCCAGCAGCTTTTTAGGCATTCCCTGTTTTCTAGGAATCCTTCACACAGGTTTCTAGGACTTCCTGCATCTGGATCCATTCTAGGATTTCCCCTTAGCTTTCTAAGAGGTTCTCAGCTCTTTCTAGGATATCTGGTCTTTTATTTTCTTCTAATTTCTCTGACTCGTACTTCTCTAGGCATTTCCTGGTGTTTTCTGGGTGTTGCTGGTTCTGTAACTTTTCCAGGCATTTTTCCTGTGCCTCCTAGGAAATTCTGGCTCTCGAACTTTTGTAGGAATTTGCAGCAGGTTGCAGACCTGCCACCCTGGCCACTGTAAAGAAACACATTTCCCTTACCAGCAGTAGTTATTTTAATGCTGGTGGAGTTGCTACAGTTAAACATGAACAAATCGATGTAATCCAATGTAGCATTTCCATGCAAATATCGGAGCTCAAATCATATATGCAAATAAGTTAGACTCTATCTTTTTCTAGTATGTATAAAATTTTGGAGTAGATGTTAGAATAACATGAGTTAACTCTTTACGGTCAGAATGCCTGTCTGCTTAGAGACCTGAACATTTCTGTGAACCATTTTGTTAGTTAATAGAATTTCCTCTCCTTTGGCCACAGTGACTCACAATGACATAATTTTCTTCCTTCCTTAGATTGCGGGACTCTTGCCTGCAGCCATACTGTGCAAGTGCTTCAACTTCAAGCAGGCTCAGAACGATTTGACCTCAGGGAAGAGCAGGAAGGAGTTTTCCTTTCAGTGACAGCTTTGGGTTTTGGTTCTGGTTTTGTCTTTTGCTTTCATCTTTTGCTTTCATCAATAGTGTGTCATGGTTGATTTCCTACCTCACCTCAGCATTATGGTCTAGCAGCCTTTTTGCTACCACTGGACTGAAGGCCAATGCCAATATCTTTCATATTTCTGTCTCTCTTTCTGAATGAGGATGTTTCAGTCATTGTGGCTTGTTTTTTTTACTGAAGATCTTACACGTAATAGAAGATTCTTAGAAGTGTTTTGTGGCATGCGTTGCAGCTTCAGAACAAAAACAGAGACCTGGACCATCCACTTTCTTACAACAGATGCATATTACATTATTCCTATGTTAATTCTGCCTGCGATGTTATTGCTTACATAGAAAAATGTAGGAAAAGTTGCTTTAAAATCACTATGCCAATTTCTGTCCGCATATATACATTCCTATGTGTTCGCACATATGTTTTGAATGCTGCTACAAACAGAAGCAGAGGTATAATTGCCTTTGCTCAGTTTGGCTGTCCTCCAAAATGATGCAGAAAGTCACTTCTCAAAATTGTCCTTAACTGAACTATAAAAAGATGTCCTGGAGCTGACTTTACAGAAGCCGTATGTATAGTGTGGCATATATTGCTATTTTCTGTATAGAGAGTACGTTGCTGCATGTTTGTGGGAGGTATGCACAGGAGGCCGTATGGAGAGCTACATTTCCATATGTAGGATTACTTTTTTGAAGGAGAAAAACATGTATGACCAGAATTTATCTTCACAATTTTTGGAAATTATGTAAAAATAATATATACTGTAGACATCAGAGGCATATGATCTCAGACAGTCTCTGAAAAAGGACATGGGGGAATTGCTGATTAGAGAAGCTTGTTTGTCTGTGTAGGGATCAAAGGGGCAAAACGTAGTCCATAACACTCACCATTTTTTAATTATAAACTCCAATTAGGTGATGCAGAATAATCTTCAGTGTTCCATCTGGCAGCTATGAGGAGAGAGAGAGAGAATAGCAGTTAACAACATTAATCAAGGCTTGAAGTAGACAGGTTCAAGTACTGCAGGCTTTGTTTGAAAAAATGAGTTGGGGACAGGGTTAGCCTTTGAATAACATTCCAAAAACACTGCGTGCAGCCCAAGACAGCGGAGCAACATTAACCCTTTACTCTTACATTAACCCTTTGACTGCTGCATTTTCTAGACTACAGCCAGCTGCTCAGCATACTGTCATTTACTACTAGTTGCTCCTATCATAGATAGGCTTCACACTGAAGCATGGGACAGACCTTTCTGGAACACCAATGCCAGACAGTAGAGAGTGCTTAGGAAAAACTTGTGAATTTTGTCCTTATGTCACAATGTTTTCAAAAAGCAAAACATAATCTTAGTTCTTTTAAATTATTTTAACAACTTATACTGGAAATATATGCTATATATATATTATATATATAAAAAATACATACTATGTAGGAAACTATACGATATGTATTGTTTTACTTTATGTTTCTGCTTGAAAGAGTAATAGAGAAATATTTATATTGGCAATGAGAAAATTCTAAACACACCATGTATATGGTACATTCATATATAGAGATATATGTTCATGTGTATATGTAGTCAGTATGCATATCAAGCATAATAATTGGCATAATTAACATTTAATGCAGAGGAAAATCCTTGACTTCACTGTACAAGAAGGGATCTATGCTCTTGTCTTACTCTGTGGTCAATCTTTACCAGTACAAAAGAAACCTCACTACTATTCCAAACAGCATTGTAGAATACTCATGATAATATGATAATTTTACTAAAAGCTGGGGGCTGGGAGCAGAAAACCAAGCTTATTACAGTATTTTCTGACTCAGAAAGCCTTTTTCTAAAGGTTACGGGTAAAGCGAGGAAAGACACTTGATAGCAACTTTCTTGAAAACTAGCTTCAATGTACCAGAAATGTTCCATGTATTTGAGTCAGTTTTAGTAAATTGTCTCAGTAAAAAGCTGTGAAAAAAATCTAAATAAAAGATAGCAAAAAAAATCCCTTTTTTATTAGCTCTAAGTTTAAAACAGATTGAAAACTAAATCAAAAACCTAAAAAGTTCAAATGCCCCAAACACTTAGTTCAGCTAAATGTCCAATATGTTGATTCTTTTTTTTTAGCTTACCATTAAACTGATGGAAAAAGAATCAGGTATTTGCACAATTAATTATTTTAGATAATTTTTAAATTATACTAGAAGAAGTCAAAAAAGTTTTTCCAGCAGAATCCTTGATTTCAGGAAAGGATGAAGACACTAATCATGGAAGAAAACAAGCAAACAAAACCCAGAATGTATTACTTTTATATCTACCTTTACATGCCACTGGCGCTTTTGTATGGTCTAGTTTTAACATACACTTCAAACCACAATAACTGTCGTTAGTCTGAGTCCTCAGAAAGAGACAATGGTTTCTGTAAGAATACACATATTCCTATGAAATGCTGAGAAGAAAATCAAACAAATAAAAAAGTACTTAGATGGATGAACTTTATTTTCACTACAGAGTTAATAGGATGTGAACACTTCCATTTATATCACATTAAAGCTTTTGAAAGTTTACCCATTTGGAAGCTACAAATTTATATCAGAATTCAGAATGAGAGATTCCCCAGATACAATGGGTAGCGGTATCAGCCCTTTTACTGCGGAGGGACTTCTTTTTTCTTTTATGTGACTTTTGTTATTCTGTAGATGTTTTAGTAAAATCAGATTACTTTCATCAGAATTGCTTAAAGATTTAAAGATTTTTGGCCTAGGCCAAACAGCAAGCTTGATCTAAGATTTTTTTTAGAGTATTTCAAAATTCTCAGAACCTCACCTTTTGGATAGAAATGTAAAAGTGCCAAATGCCTGCCCAGTAAACATCTGAATTAAGCATTTAAGAATTGAGGCATCAAAGAATTCCACTGAGAAACTTACTTTTTGTATGTTGCTTCCCAATGTTTACTTAACCGCACTGCAGTTTTCAACTGCATGTACTACCTCTGCTTTATTGCATATAGTTTTTTATCTTACGTGAGTAAAACACAGTCCAAAATTTGCAGGCACACTTTTATCAAAATGTCATCTGTCTCATCTCTGAAAGTGGTGGCCTCACTAAATGAAGCTCTGTAGATAACTTAAAATTCATTTCCAGAGATCAATAGTAAAAATTCAGTTTCATTATTCTCTGTTGAGAAGACAGGATTGACTAGTAGATATTCAATACCTTTTTCTGTATTGGACAAGAGCAGATATTTAAAAGTAAAGCCTATCTAAACTATTTAGGATAGGTTACACATGAAATTTTCATGCTCTGTGTTGGCACATTTGTTAAGTCTGGTAAAAAGTATCTGTAAAAGATACAGGATTGTGGTAAGAAAGAAGCTTCAGATCATTGTGTTATTTTGGCTTCTAAAATAGAGTAATTGGATTAATTTAAATGCTGTTAATGCAATGGTATAGTTTTAATACTGCTATGTATTACATGTTTTTACTGTTGCTAAATTAAAAAAAAAAAGACAATCACATTGCAATTTGACCAACAGAAGCTAGCCATAACTGATTCTCTATTTCTACGAAAGGGAGTAAGGGGGGAAAAGGGACCATTTGGAATCCTGAAATCAATACAGCATATCTGTTGATACTAAAGATTAGGGTCAATAGAGCATTACCTCAAACATCTGGATTTTTGAGAATTTTATGGACTAAAACCAAATAATATTAAGCCCCTGAGGAAATTCACAGGCAATTAAGGGGATGACTTGATGCCAGAAAAATGAGAGAGTTCAGCTGAGGGTGAAATGTCTCTCTTTAGTTCCCTTCTTTCTCCTGACTTTTGGCAGGTGAAATCTTTCATTATTTAAAAACTGAAATAGGCAGAAACAATAGCTCCAGTATTATTGTCTTTAGCTAAATGCATATTATATTTCCAAGCTATGCATAGTTTTTGAGTCATTCAAGTTTTATGAATTCTGAGTAACTCTAACGACATGATATCAAGTCAAGCTTTCCTTTTTTTTATAAAACACAAATAATGCATTACTCAAAATTATCAGAATGAATTTATGTTTACCAATAGGTTTTTCTTCATTGTTAGTGGTTTGTGTTGACCACAGCTAGACCATGGCAGTAAATCATTGCTGTCTGACATCTGCTTTGCTGCCTCTGCATAGTCATGCGCCATTTCTATCTACCTAATTTCCCAAGTACACATCACAGCAGTTGTAGCTCTTCTGGTAATCTCAATGCTGAAAAAAAGTATTTGGGGCCTTACCCAGGCTCATATTATTTAGCTATCTGAGATGAAAAAACAGTTGTGTATCTCATGTTGAGGTGTGCAATCAAGAGCTGAGATTCTGAGGGAAGAATACAGAACCAGACCTAAACTTTCAAGAGTTCTGTCTCAGACAGTAATTATTTTTGTCCAAGAAACATAACAATTGTCATTTTCAGCACTTTGGGGAATTTAGGTTTTACTCCAGGTGCACAGAGACTCTAAAAGCTTGGTTCATTAGTGTGCTACACCTATTTGTAGTATACACTTCTGGTGGTGGGACAATCCAGAGGCTGAGTCAGCTACAGGTGTAGAGGTTCCAGCTTTAAGGCTTTAATTTCAATTGTCATTGCTGATAAACCACTTCAATCCACTCCTCTCTTTCATGTAAACCCGAGTGCATGTAACCCTTTCCAAAGATTACACAGCCTGTCAAGCAGGAGTACAGGTTATCTATGGAAGCTCACAGAGGACTGCAGTGGTAGTGTGATCCTGTAATGGATAAAGATGGAAGATTTCAGCCCTCCAGATGTCACCCAAAGTAAGTTGGGAAGAAAAAGGAAAGCTGTTCCACCAAATGTTTTTGGAACTGAATCAAAAGAAAAATATCAAATACAATAGGAAAAAAAAAAAAAAAAGCTTTTTTTTTTTTCCCTAAGAAAAACAGCACAGCGTCTCAGAAATACGTAAATGGTTGATACGTAAGAGTTTCTCCACAATTTGCTTTAAACATTTTTGTAGCAACAGCTTCTGTAAAAAATTGACAGCAATTCACTAATTGTCTTTACTTTCACTTTCTTTCTTGCCTGGAAACACAGGCCAAATTTTTTTATGAGTTTGCCATTCAGAGACAACAGTTATCCATTAAACAATATGCTCACCTGCTGAGGATTAGATGCTGAAGGAAGTCAGCTGCCCTGTCTTAGCAACAGAATTCTTAGTTTGATGCTTACATGGGGCTTTTCATTAAATTCATTAATCTTCAATAATGTCTCTGCAAAAGAGACAGATAATCCTTAATGAAAAGGTTTTTTCTTAGGATCAGTTAGTCTAAAGGTATTGAGACTAATTGAAAGAAAGTATCTGTTTTGAATTACTGTTATCTCCTGAGAGGGCTGATTTGATTTCCTTTTTTTGTTTCCTAAGCTAAACTTCACCTTTGCTTGCTCTTTACTCCAAACATACACAAAATATTAGTTTAGCTGCTTCTTCATATACAGACCTAATCTCTTCAGTTTGCTAGAATATTCACTTTACCAAGCTGGATTAAAACAAGTACATAAAAAAAGAACCTGAAGAAGAATCCTTTTGACACTTATGCAAAAGCATGCATAGGATGTTGTTATGTGTTAAATCTGCACTGAAATGGAAGTATTTTAATACATTTCACGTGATTATATTTCTACCCCATATCTTTTCACTTTATTCTTCTGAATTAGTAGACTGATATTCTAAGTATTAGGAACACATTAATATTTTTTACTGTATGAAAGATAAATGCCCTGTATATTATAAAAACTATTAATCACCAAGTTTGTGTAAGAACATAAAAAAGGTTTCTGCTAACCCAGTTGTGACAGTTCTGTACAGGATCAAGATGGAAAGTCAGACAGCAAGTTATTTAGATAACTAGATTGTTGTTGCTCATATTTTTTCCTTGCAGTGTATAAGGGCTAATGTTGAAATTGCCTGATGAAATGATGACTAAGGCAATCAGTTCCTGTGAGTAAAATTCAGCTTAACTTTTACCATGGGAAATCCATTAAAAGTGCTCTAGATGGTTACAACTGAATGTAAGGTTCACAAAATTATTCTGAAAATTATTGGATACGGTACTGTTTTCACTGTAAGGAATGAAAATACCCTAAGGATTTCAGTAAGATAGAATTTACTCATTCCAGAACCAGGCATATCTTTTTATTAGATGTCACTCTATCTAAACTGGAGTTAAATAAAATTTAGGATGAAAAACTACATAAAGAAGCATGGGGACATGACTCTGTAAAGTTGCTATAGCTCTGATTGAGTGTAAATATAGTAATTTTATTTTTTTTATATTGAACCCTTATGAGTTTTTGGCTGGATAAACAAATATTGATTTAACAGTTGCAAAGGAATTTGAATCCCAGATCTCAGTCGCAGTTTCACCTTTATCTTATATCCACAGATCTATTACTGATAGACAGTGGAAAAGTCAGTTGTTTGTTTTAATGTGGTTAGGATGAAGCTTGGGATGGTGTAGGAATACCTGCTCAGAATGAATTGGAAATTGTCTGCTAAAGCAAAGTTTCATGAAAGAAATACCAATCTGATGAGCCTATTTCTTTCAAAAAGTACAGGATATGACAAACTTCTGCCAAACCACTGCAGGTTTCCAAAGCAACTCTATTAAGCTACAAGTATAAAAACAAAAAGAATTGTGCAAATCTATGCCTACCTGTACATGTAAGGGTCTATTTGCTTCAATGACTCACTCTCATTAAGCTCACTCTCAGCACTCTCTCTAACTCATCCCGACAGTGTCTCATTGTTATGCTGGAGGCATATCCGTATTGTTTAAGTTACATCTCTCTAGACTGGATGAAAGCTAAGAACTAATGGAAATTAAGGTGCAACTTCCTTAACATTTGCTAGTTTAAAGTATTTTCAATAGTAGTTTAAATTAATCGGTTTGATGTTTTTCCATGAAATGAACTATGACGTTTGGAGGTGGGCAGTAGCAGCAAAGCAGCTTTGAAGAACCAGAGCCCTCAGCTGAGAGGCAATATTGATGATGAGAGCTCCTCTTCCATTTCTGTGCAAAGCCAAGCAGGCAATTTTTGACCCGTTGCAAAAAGTGGACTAAGCTAACCTTACAACTTTAACTTGAAAGAGATGAGAAGTGCTGACAAAGATACTTGTATACAAGAGGAGATTTTAAAAGCTTTTCTCAGCTTTCGCATCTCCCTGCCAAGATGCAGGGTTGGGTGTTCTAGCAGTTTCACATCATAGCTGCAGAGTTTCACTTAACCACCTCGAACAGGAGTAGTTTAAGCTCACAGGCTGGATAGACTACAAATGATTACATAGTCAATTAACAGTTTCATTTGAGAGATGGTAACTAGCAGGTAACCACTAGATTGTATTTCAGCAAATCCTGATACCCTTCTACCACAGTGTTGGTCTATGCATGAATGACTTGTACAGTACCAGACCAAGCAGTCCAAGTAAGTCTAGCTTGCTAATATGCAAAATATTTTGGGTTGAGATTCAAGGTGGATGAAACTATTAATACTCTCAACACATACAAAGAGAAAATATTAGAGGAGTAAAAGCATGTTTGGTTACTATCCAAAAGATTTGTTTCACTTCTACATTCATTTTAGGAAATCATCTTAGTTGTAAGTGAAACAAAGAAATGCAGAAGATGCTGAGAAACTACTAAATTGCCAGTAAAATTATTTCCATAGAAAGACAGGATTCTTTCCATAGAAAGAGTCTTTCAGCATTAAATCAAGTAGTTTATTAACTCAGTCCTATCACCTTAATTTCATAGGCAGTGCATGTTTCTATTTATTTTTGCATTTCTGATCTTTCTACTAAATTTCAGTGTCACCTTTAATGGTCACATTGTGACTCTGTTGTAGTCATCTATACAGAATTAAATAAAATTCTTACCGAGAAGCAGCAGTCTTGCCTGCTTAGGAGACATAACAGTTCTTGGCAAACAGCTAGTCCACGGCTAAATTCCATTCGCAAAATCCTATTATCTTAAAATTACTCTTTAAATGTAAATGAAGGCTTACAAGGCAGAAATACTTTACATTTTTGTGTTTGCCTGAAAGCAAATAATATAGTATAGCCTGCTAAAAAGCTGACATATTCATTGCATATAAATGTTTCAAATATAGAGCAATAAAACCTCCGTCTAAAATTAGAAATAAATGGAAATTTTAACTTCAATTATATAGAATGTTTTGCCAACTTCCAAAAGAAATTTAGCACAAATTCTTATGGATATGGAAGGAGAGAGATTTAAATATAAATTGATTCTAGGTAACTATTTAAAGGAATAGTACAGCTGACAAATCATGTGCTTCTTGGTATATAATTACATTAAACACTCCAGTCAAAGACTGAGAACAGTGTAAGAAATTTCATCCTAAATGTTCAAAGTTGAATAGTTGTGAAAAAATTGAAATCCAAGGTTTTGGGTATAAACATTAAAGACTCTTGATACAAGGGTAACAGCTGTCTGAATTTGGCAGTAAATGTACTTCCATTTTCAGCCTGAATACTGTCTAGTATTAGATAATGGTCCAGAGTTCAACCCCAGTTTCTACATAGGATTAAACATATGAACAGACATATGTGTAGATTGAGAAAGGACGGATTTCATCTGCCTGGAAACCAGCCTAGAACAGTCACTGTAAACCACTGGGGAGCCTGAATGCTCTGCCCTAGGTCACTCCATCTGCATTGCTCAGGCTCAAACTTGCCTGACTGAGAAACTCATCCTTCTGAACAAGTTGCACAAGGT